>NW_017307825.1:300041-310387 GCF_000935625.1 Nanorana parkeri
CTATCACAAACCATGCACTTCTTGGTATAGGGGGTGGACAAATTTAATATGGAATTCAGGAGCCCGCAGGATATCTTTGTTCAACCTGAGGACAGAACAAAGAAAATATAACAGATTCTTCCATCACCGCTTACAAGCATTGATCGAGGAATCTTCTGCTGTCTTTGTATTCTGACAGCGATCGCCGGCCGTAGATGGAATACCTGAACAGAGCCAGCAGCTTATTAGCTGCCCACCGTGTTCGAAGATTTCCCGGCCGACTCCTTCGATCAGCTGATCGAGGGATAACGACCGGAAAGGTGCAGACAGTTCAAGAACCTTTCGAAGCATTAGGCTGTAATTTTTAAGGGGCATTGGTTACCTGGCTCCAAGGATTTGTACAGCCCTGCTCTTAGGGCTTGTTCACACCGAAAGCGGTGCGTTCCAGAGTGGTAGCTGCTGGAACACACCGTGATCTTCCCCCTGCATTCTGGGGTGGGAGGGGGCGTGGCGGTGCATTGAATTCAATCGCACCGCTTCCACGCCCGCAGTGCAATCAGACGCGTGGCAAAACTTTGCCTGCGTTCCATTCCACTGCAAGGCGAAAGCCCAATTTTGCGTTTGCAGTGCAACGTGTCCGATCGCACTGCGGGCGGGGGTGCGTGGAAGCGGTTCGATTGAATTCAATGCACCGCCATCCGCCTCCGCAGAACTCAGAGGGAAGTTTCGTGAGCGATCGTGGTGCATTCCAGCAGCTACCGCTCTGGGGGGCCCATCTAAGCATACATATGGCACAGGAACTCTGGACTCGGGAAGAATCGAGGCAGTTTTCCAGGTAGAGAGAACTGACTACAGTCTGGAGAGCTCTGTGTTCTTTTCAGGACAAAGTGAGAAGGGATCATCTTAGTCTTATCAGGCAATGCCACAACAGTTGGTAGGGGGGCACCAGAAGTCCTTCTCTGAAGTCAATGGCTGTATTGATGCTTTTGTTTGGCACAAAAGAATCTGAGTTCCGTCTCTGTAAACCATTTACCCCTTTTGCTGCCACTGACGTATGGCATATGGCGGAACACAACTATTTCCGGCTGGCTGCGTCAGTATGCCATACGTCGGTGGCATATACCCTTCTGCTATAAGCTCATGGTCGCTTTAGTGACCATGAACTTATATCAAAATGGTTCCCCTGATGGTCCCTTTTGAATTAATAACTGCCATCAGCGGCTCACAGGCCGCTGATGAGAGCTGTTAACAAAAATTGCAAAATAAAAAAAAAATCTGCAGCCTATCCTCTCCACTTGAAGCCGCTCCAGGCTAGGATCTGTTTCTCCTCTGATCCCCACTGCTCTCCCCCACCTGTATGGGCTGAGGCAGCGGAGATCCAAGGAAAAATGGCCAGCGGGGGGCAGGGGAGGGAGCTGCAAGTTTAGGATGGCTGAGCGTGAGCAGATCAGAGCCACTGGCTGTCAAATCCTGGATCGCTGGCAGGTCTGTAATCGTGCATGCCGAGCAGGACAGGATGGAGAGAGGGAGGATTACACATTTACCGATCCTCTACGCAGAGCAAACCCTGGAGTGATCAGCAAGTCACTCCAATGTTTGTAAACGATAGTACTATGTGTCAGCAGTTATGAATGAACAGGAAGTGCTTTACATCACTTCCTGTTCAGTCATGAGTTACTGAATGTGCAGAAGCACTCACTAGAGCGGCTTCTATCCATTCATAACTAGTTGATAGTAAGCACTTGCTATCTCCAGTTTCAGAATAAATGGGAAGCCTCTGTTCTGAGTGATTTCCATTCATTTGGTGTTGAGCCTGCAGAAAAAGAGATTAAGGACTCAATTTATTTTTCTGTTTCAAAAAGGAAATGTCAGGGGTCTGTTTAAACACCTGATATTTCCCAGAAGCCCCCCCAACAGTAAAAAAATAAATAAATGAAAAATTAAATAGTAAAAAACAATAACAAAACACCCCCCCAAACACACACACGTAACATACATGTGCACCATATTGTGGTGTACACCATGCACATGCTCTGCGGTGCATTGTTAGAATGCATCGCAGTGCTTGATTTTTGTTATTTCTTTTTCTAAATAACATTATTTTAACTGTGGCAGTGCATGGCAAAGTATTGTGACACTTTGCTGGGCATTGTGATACGCTGTGTTGCAATGAACCCTTTTGCTGCCAAGCCCTCCAGAACATTTTGCACCTCAGCTGGCCACACCATTTTTGCAATTGTTCCATTTGATTTAATTTTCAATTGCTGGGTTGCTAGCGTTTGTAAAAAAAAAAAACAACCCCAAAACATATATTTTCTAAAAGCACAGGCCCTGTAGAATAAAAAGATGGTGCTACTAAATTTGTAGGCCCTGCGATAATTGCGCAAATGTTTCTCAAATTCATAATAAACTGATAAAAATACACAATTCAATTGTTAAAGCACACTAAAATCGCTATCAGTGCACACAAAAAATATATTTTCTGACAATCTAAAAGCTAAAACTGTATTGAGTTAATTAATAACAAATATATGCAAATGTTAAATTGCACCTTTTTGCGAAAAGGTAAAATAATGAAGGAATGCAAAACTGTGTATAAGCGACTTATGTTAAAAATTGTTTTTTGCGGGGGGGGGCTAAAGCGACCATGAGCTTATAGCAGAATTTTAAATGCCACCGCAATAAGGCATACTGAGCTGGCCTTTCATGAACGGTTTTGTTTCACCGTATGCCTTACGGAGGTGGCAGGGAAAGGGTTACATGTATGCCTGTATCATTTTATCACAAACACCAACACATTGCACAAACGATTTTTAACGTCTTAAGTCGTTTATTTACGGTTTTGCGTTCTTTCATTTTTTTGCAAAGTTTTGCAAAAAAAGTGCAATTTAAAAATTGACAAATTTGTTATTGATTGACTCTACAGTTTTATCTTTAAAATTTAGTCGGAACAGTATTTCTTTTTGTGCACCAATACTGATTTTAGTGTGCTTTTTATCAATTTGTGTATTTTTATCGGTTTAATATTGTTCTGACAAACATTTGCGCAATTATCGCAGGACCTACAAAATTTGTAGCACCATCTTTTTACTCTACCTGTGCTTTCAGAGAATATATGGTTTGGGGGGTCTTTTACAAACGCTAGCAACGCAGCAATTTGAAAATCAAAACAATGGGAAAAATTCCAAAAATGATGTGGCCAGCGGAAGTGTAAAGCGTTCCGGGGGTGCTTGGCAGCAAAAGGGTTAAAGCAGGGATGGCCAAACTGCGGCCCTCCAGCTGTGGTGGAACTACGAATCCCATGAGGCTTTGCAAGATTCTCACAGCCACAGACATGACTCCCAGAGAGAGATGCTTCATGGGATTTGTTGTTTCACCACAGCTGGAGGGCCGGAGTTTTGCCATCCCTGGGTTAAAGAGTTCCCACAGTTGCTAGGCAGATTGGTTTAGCCACTGCAAGAAGCAGAATGGTCTCTTCAACCAGATGTCTTCAAATTTTGCTGAACCTAAGGAACCAGGCAGTGGGCATATATGCTCTTACCAATCTTTGGAACCTCAGCCTTTGTTACACATTTCCCCCATACAGTCTTCTGCCACAGGTCCTTTAACAGTTTTTTGTTTAGATCGGTCCAATGTAATTCTGTTCACTCCATACTTGTCAAAGAGACCTTGATTCTCAGTTCTATCTCTAGCCAGCACTCTGGTTTCTTCCAGATAGGACAGTTTTAGTCTCCCAGGGATCAGTTGTAAACCCTTCTGTTCGAACATTGAGATTGGCAGCTTGGCTTGTGAATAGCAACTCATGAAGCCAAGGACTCCTGACCGAGTTAATACTGTTATTGCTAAGAAAAGAGTTGCAGGAGCCATTTATGGGAGGTTTTGGAAGCAATTCAAAACCTGGATGTCGGCCAGAAGATTGTCTCCAAAAATTCCCTCCATTCTGGATTGTAGAGGCTGGAGCTGACATGGGTCTTGCCCTCAGTGCACTTAAATTTTAGGTGGAAGCACTTTGTATTTTTTGTTTTTTACTCTTTTGGATTCTCATCCTCTCAATAAATGTTTTTCTTTGAAGATCACAGTGTACTCCAAAATGGATATTTAAAAAAAATCAAAATGACATTCAAGTTCCATTAGGTCACAGGACAATGTTACCTAATATTGGTACTCTTCCCTCTAATCGGGGAGAAGAGGCTTTCCACCCTCTAGGCATAACTCCTATTCCAGTAGTACTCCAGGAGAGCAGGGTTCTCGCCCTGTTTTAATGTGGTACGTACTAGAAATAGTTACCAGTAAGTCTAACTTGAGATTTTATGATGACGAAATCAATAATGTAACATGGATGGCCTGTGAACTCAATGCTATATTCATGTCACATTAACAGTTTTGTAGCAGCTACAGAATTGCATTCGGAATTTTTATTGCTCGGAAAAAAATAAAGTGCAGTCATGGAAAGGTCTTCTTTGCTTAGCTCAGCCTTCGAGTGATTGCCATTTTGCCGAATTTTGGGTTAGTTATAGCTTCTCATGATATTTGCAGCTGCTAATGGGCAAAGCACATCAGCAATTTGCAGCTGCCTAGAGAAGTATTGTAGTCGGCTACATCAGCAATACTTTAGCCAGCTACAAATCACCAAAAAAAACCCAAAGGATTTGTAGCTGCTGCAATCTCTGCTACACATTTGCAAACGCTGTATATAGGGTATTTTACATGATTGACTGGCTTTACTAAAAAGAAAATAGTCACTTTACATGAGTGTTGTGACATAGAATAATGGCAAAAGCTAAGACCATGAACTTATTAGCAATGAAAGAATGTGATATTGTCGGTAAACCCCACTTTGTACAAATTTTGAAATATGTGTGTAAGGCATGCAAAGTTTATCTCGAGGACGACCCCACAAATGTATTGCATGGCAAAACTTTTACATATATTTTTTTGATTTGATTCTTGCAGTGAACCTCAAGGAAACTGACCCATTAGGATTTAATGTACTTTACTATGCAAAAATGCTGCGTGCATAAACTTAGTTATAGGAAAAGCAGTACAAACAAACATACACACACACACACACGCAAGCACTCACTAATATATCCATTCTAGTACATGGAATGGTTTTTAAGAGAGGATAAACTAAAGGTACTTAGCTTCCCGTTACAAATTCCACAAAGAACATGACTTCATGGCAATTAAGCACTCACAGAAAAAAATGGCTTCTGGTTGCAGTCTTTCTCAAAGTCCTTTGTTTCAGTGACGTCCTCCTTGGTCAAAGTTCCATGGGGAGTTGAATTGTGAAGTCCCGTCTTGGCATAGTGAAGTCCTAAATTTACTTTTGAGCTGCTGGCTTTTATTAAGAAAAGTTGGTATCTCACCTGTGGGCGATGCCCCTTAGTATTAGAACCTATGCAAGATGTATCTCACTTTTTCTAACTCTAGATGGCAGTATAGCATCATGATTGCCATCAACGGTCAATTAGGTGCCAAAGAGTCTGACTAAGCCTTGACAAGCCTAGGCGTGGCGTTTTATGTAAAGTTTCCCCATAACTATATCCTGTTGTGGGAATGCTCGATATGGAGAAACAATACAGGGCAGCTATACCATTATCTGAAAACCAGTTTGGTCTGTTTATACCAGCTTAGCTGAGCAGACCCACTGTCTCTTTGAAAATTTCCTGTGTGTGTGCCTAAAAAAATCCATTAGCAGATTTTATTTATACACATGCGTAATACAATGTGTTGTTGCTTTAACCCCTTTGCTACCACCAATGCAACTATTCTATTGGAGGCAGCTCTGGCATGTAAAAAAAACTCCTAGCCTCTATATCATTTTGTTTTCTCCCCGCCCCCGGTTATTTGATAAGTTTGGATCATTCTTAGCCCTGGCTAAGTCCTTGATGAACTTTGAAAAGGAGAAAGATGGAAAGGAGACTTGATGTTACTCCTATACTATGATGTTCCTCTTATACTGTTGCCCATTTGTCATAGATATTTTGAGGCAATTTTGCTATGACTCGGTTCACACCATTTCAGTGTCTAGGTAGCTAGGACCTGGTCGATG
Organism: Nanorana parkeri; assembly: GCF_000935625.1. NCBI lineage: Eukaryota > Metazoa > Chordata > Amphibia > Anura > Dicroglossidae > Nanorana > Nanorana parkeri. Next base: position 306,076 of record NW_017307825.1, read on the forward strand.
TGAGTTTTTCTTAGCAATTGCAAGCTCAAGAGGAAGATCACCCAGTTCCTGGAACTTCTTGCCTCTGGACTATCTAGGAAAGTCCTGTAATCTTTCAAATATTATTTTTTTAGGAGTCAACTCTATTGACAAAAATGAGAGAGAACCTCAACAGTTAGGCACAGGTTGTAATTTTTAAGGAGCATTGGCCACCTGGTATTTGTCCGCCCTGACATAAGGTCTGCTATAGGTTTGCTCTATTCTCTCTCTCATGCGAAATTAAGGCCTTTGTGCGGTTCGTGGATGTGAATAGTTTTAAGACTGGTCTGTCCCATCACTCTTTTCGGAACCTGTTGTGACTGGTGCTCCTGCTGAAGGTTGCAGTGTCTGATACCTGATGTTTAGTTGTTGGAGGAGAGAACTGAATGGCAGATGGGTTCAGTCCAGGTGAATGCTTGACATCTGGAGGTCTCATGGTGTGAAACTCGAATCTCCTGCATGTTGATTGTATTGTGGGTACCGGTTTACAGGATTGGAAGCATCCTGAGACGTGTTGACATTGTTTTAGCTTAGAATAAATTGCAAGGTCCATCTTGCACATCAGAGGCTGTGAAAATAGGACAATGGATTTTGTCTTCCCCTGCAGCTTCTTCGAAGACTAAATTTAGGGCTGCTGCTTCCTTTTTTGGGGGGCAGGAGTGGGAAGAAGCTTTGTGATGATCACTGTGAGCAGGATCTTGTTGATCTAGAGAATCTCTTGAAATGCTTTAAGAAAGTAGAGTAGCAGGATGCAGTTTCATGCAATTGTGATATCTTGTCATGTGTTCATGACTTGGCCTCCAGGAATGTTGTCTTTTTCTCATTTATTGAAGGACACAGGTTTTGGTTATTCTGATTGAGATTTAAACAGTAGCAAACAAAAAAAATCCATAATGTGTAAGCCCTTCCACTTCCAGCTTTTTGCTGGTGTTCTGGGAGAATGGATGTCTTTTTCCTCTTCACTAGCTTGAGAGTTGGGCGCACGTGTGCCCTCGCTTTGTTCCCATCTTTTTCTTCAGCATGAGTTAGCTTCTTCCCACCATTGCTCCTATCTGTAAGAGACTTACACCTGTGATACTTACTAGCACCTGCTATGACCTGGACACCTCTGGCCATTTAACCACTCCTGCTTAAGCAGTTGGTTATGATTAAACCAAGGTTTTTACCTGGTATTCCCTATTGTTACTGTTAAGCAGTACATGTCTGATCACAAGTACAAGAGGAGCAATACTGTTGCATCGGATCGCTCCAGCAATTTCAGGGTGGCCTGCAGTGTCCCTGCTAAAGGACCTGACACCAATAGTCCAGAACATTGTGCGCTGCTTCAGTCAACACACTCCTCATGAGTCTTCCATAGCCCTGTCGGTCTGGCCTCCTCTGCTAGATTTTATGGGCCAACTTTCAGCTTTGAATGCTGACTGTCTACAGAGTAGTTTTTCGCCTTTTTCCACCAGAATCTTTTCAGATATTCCTGCAGCTGTAGCGGCCTCCGAGCCTTCTGCAGATGTACTGTCTGAAAAAGGGTCTCACAAAATGCTAGATGGCTGATTTTGTTCATGAGGAGCCTCAGTTAGCTGAATTGGCTCCCAAGCTTAAATATACCATATCAGCTGTTATTGATGCTGTGCGAAATGCATTTAAAATGGAACAGCCTTTAGCTTTTACTAGTGCTGTTACCAGTCTGGGATGTCGTAAAGGCCCCAAGAATATCAAAACCTTTCCAGTACACTCCTTCCTTCAACCCTTTTGTGTAGAAGACTGGAATACTCCTGACAAACAATTATTTCCTCCCAAATGCTTTTCAGACCAATCTGAAATTTGAAGATTTTCAAGAAGTGCACTGTTCCTCCTTTGCACCAGTGATGGCTCACCTTAACAAAGAAGAGACTGTACCTGTTGAGAGTGCTGTAATGTTTACGGATACCACTGATAGACATTTAGAAATCTTGCTATGCAACCTGCCATAGCCTTGATGTCAGTCTGTCAGCTCTTAAGGGACTTCAGCCTTTAAATTGCCTTGATGGCTTAGTTATTATCTGTCTTTTCTCCTGACTGAGTCTCCTGTCCGTGAACATAAGGAGATCTCTGTGGCTGAATTGTTGGTCTGTGAGACAGCAGTGCAAAAAACGCTTGCTACGCATGCTATATTTCTTGGTGAGAGTCTTTTTGGTATTTCACTGGACAGTGACATAAAGGAGCTCACTGGTGGTAGGAGTACTCGTTAACCCCAGCAGAAAAAGCCCAAGTCTCAAACTGTCAAATCTTTTTTGCCTCTGTAGCCTTTTGTTTTTCCCAGACTTCTAACTCCAAAGCTAAACCTAAGGAAAACGTGGGCCTCTATATCCTCCAAGCCTGGAGACAAGTCCTCTTCAGCATGAAGGTACAACCCTACTTTCTAAAGTGTGGGAACATGTGTCTCTGCAAAGTCTAGCAGACATCCATGCTGCTCTTGCAGACCTTTTTAAATTAGAACGATATTGCTATTGTTTCAACTGCGGAAAGGAAACCGAATTGGAGGTCAAATGTAGTAGGCAAGCTGCTGGTTCATTTCTAAGGTCAATCGTGGTTAAGGCCTTAACAATGTCAAGAACCTGGTACCCTGCAGGATCCTAGCTTTGGGCATGACCAACAAATGTGTAGCATCATTCCAACTGCTGAGCCTCATCTCCAACAAAGATCAGATATGGAATCTACCATCCTGTGCAGCAGCCAAGGTAACCTGTACCAACCATCTTGTCACAATCTTGTATCCCATGTCTTGATACTTGCTGGCCAAAGAGGATTTAAAAATCGTAGCAAGAATAGTGCCTCGATTGTGTTCTGTGAAAACACAACCCAGTTCTTCCTCCCATTTAACAAGAAAGAAAGGTACCGTCTCAGGCAAGGGAGAGGTAAGTAGCTTATAGAGATGGATAATGCATGTCGTACAAGCTCCTGGTCTACACACGTGCTCAATTTTGAAGCGAACTCCAGTAGTCTTAAGGCTGGGGAGATCAAGGCTTGGAGAGTCAAAGGTTGCAGCTAATGTGAATTGGACCGGAAGTCCAACATTCTAAATTTGATGTTTTGTGAGAAGAGTAAATTCTCCAACCCCTGGAACAAAGTCTGGATCTCCCAGGACCGGAGTTAGGGGGGTGAGGGGGATGTAGAGAGGTCAGAAGTTTTGAAAACTGTTTGGAATGGGAAACTGATATACCTCACTTTCCAGTGCAACCCACCGCTTATTGTCATTATGAAGACACCAGTCTAACAGTCTATTCAGATGGACTGCCTGATATTACGCAGTCATATCTGGTAGACCCACTGCCCTTTGATCTTAGGGAAGCAAGAGTCTTTCTACGAAGCCTCGAAGATTTGTCCGCCCAAATAAGAGATAAAATCTTTCTGTAGTCTACGAAAGAAGCTAAAGGACAAATAAATAGGTAGGGCCTAAAGATATAAAGTCCTTGGTAGGATATTAATTAATTAATAGCAAAACTACGCCCAAAGATCACCAGGTTCTAAGATCTGAAGACATTTTTTTTTTTTCGATAATAAAGGAATAAAGTTTTCAGGACAAATGTCTATCAAGTCCGCCGTGACATACATACCAAGGTATTTAAGACGCTGTTCCTCCCACTTAAATGGGAATCTAGATTGTAAACCACCTAACACAGATACAGTTAAGGAGATATTTAAGGTTGCTGACTTGTGTAAGTTCACTTTAAAGTTAGAAAGACGCCCATGAGTTGAGAGGGCAGGCAGCAAATTTGGAAGAGACCTGGACAGAGATGTTAGAAAGTTACATAGTTACATAGTATTTGAGGTTGAATAAAGACATTAGTCCATCAAGTCCAACCTATTAGGATCTCATTCTAGGAGTACCTGTACCCCTGTATATTGCGGTCCCTTAAGAAATCGTCCAAAAGTTTCTTGAACAATTCCACATTATTTGCTGAAATCACCGCCTGTGGCAGTGAGTTCCAGACCCTAACCGCTCTAACTGTAAAGAACCCCCTTCGCCCCTTGTGCTGGAATTTTTTTTCCACCAATTTTAGGTGGTGGCCTCTAGTTTTTGTAATGGAGTTAATTTTAAACAGTTTATCGCTATCCAATGATCTATAAAGTGGCAAAATTATAGACTTGTCCCTGCAATACATTCCCTTTTTTAATACAGGACAAAACACCGCTTGCTTTGTTTACAGCAGCCTGGCACTGCAAACTACCTTTCAGTTTGTGGTCTACAATGACCCCCAAATCCTTCTCCATTTCTGACTTCCCTAGCGGCATACCCATAATTGTATAACCCATTTGT
>NW_017307825.1:310456-312809 GCF_000935625.1 Nanorana parkeri
GTGTATATTAGGGATTAATATAAGATTAATTATTTAACTGTAGCTTTATTATCTAGGGTTTAGTGGATCACGAGTGGCTGTTCAATAACTTGTTTGTTAAATTAAATAATTTAAGTTAGATTAAGATAAATAAATTATACTGAATTATACTACCGGCATCTGTATAATTATACTGCCGCCCTGGGTTAAATTATGGTTCACAAGTGGCACGTTCAATAACTTGTTTGTTAAACGAAATTTAATTTATACCACCGCCCTGGAATAAGTTACAACCGGCCTGGTTAAACTTCAATTGTTTAAACGCCAATTTTTTAACGCCACTTAGCTACCAGGCACTTTGTTCCCAAGCCATGTGTGAGCAAGCTCAAAATGAGTGATGCACTAGTTTATAATACACCTGCTCAATGAGAGACACCTGAGCTCAATTAACCCCTCCCCCTAACAAGAGCACTGCAACCTGAGGGAAAAAAAAAGGGAACAGTTTAAAAACTGACAGAAAAGGAAAAAGTTTTTAAATACTAAAAAGGGTCTAAAAAGGAAGGAAGGAAGCAGAGACAACAAGTATTCCAAAAAAATCAAGCACTCAATATATCCCAAACAGTTCAAATCCAATTTTTTAACGCCACTTAGCTACCAGGCACTTTGTTCCCAAGCCCTGTGTGGGCAAGCTCAAAATGAGTGATGCACTAGTTTATAATAGAAAGAACAGGAGGTTATCTGCATACGTGGCCACTTTGTTTATTGGAAGAGGTGATCATGCCTCGAACGTCCAACGAACCTTGCATGGTATTATGGAGCGGCTCTGAAGTGAGAGCAAAAATAAGTAGGGAAAGTAGACAGCCTTGTCGCGTTCCATTGGACAAGGCGAAATAAGAAGACCTGGTCTCGTTAACCCTCAACGCCGAAGGTGAAGAGCCATTATCCATTTTAACATGTTGACTCCCACGCCAATATGTCGAAGTACCCCGGACATAAATCTCCAATTCACTTTTATCAAAAGCCTTCTCTGCGTCAGTAGAAAGCAGCATCAGGAGGCACTTCAAGATCTTGGCCCGATGGATAATATTCAAGGCTCCCGATGGATAATATACAAGGCTCCCGATGGATAATATACAAGGCTCCCAAGAAGCTATCCCTTGCCTCCCCGGGAGGGAATAAAGCCCACCTGATCCAGATGCACCAATTGTGGAAGGAATGTCAGAAGTCTATTGGTGGTGATCTTGGAAAACAACTTAGATCTACATTCAAAAATTCCCCCACAATATCTGAGGAGGTCACAGCCTTCCTGCCTGAGGGTGAAATTACATGGGAAATAAGAGACCTAGAGCCCCTAAGTGCAGTGGCCAGTAGTTTAACTGGCTTATTAGAATATTCATAAAGGGTCCTACAACCCCTAAGTAAACTTCGTTTGACCTTTTGTAAATAGCAAGTCATTGAATTCCTGCCTTACCGTAACCAACTCCGCATGAGTTTGCAAAGTCAGGAAATTCTTATGTAACAATTCCAGATAGCGAATGGGGTTTTGGCTTTTCACCTTGATGAGAAAATTGTTCTACCATTTCTCTGTCTGGTTCCAGTCCATCAGAAGATGATTTCACTCCATTGCCTTGATGTCATACATGCAATACATGCTTATCTTGCAGGAACTGCTTCCATTAGATAGACTGATTCTCTTTGCCATCCTGAGGAAACACACAGGGTTGACTACATAGGAGACACTCTGAATAAAGGTCTTAAAGACTGGGAAGCTGCGTCCCATCCCTCTGCGGCTATGATTTTGCTGCTGGTATTGCTTTTCTAAAGAATTGAGACATGCTGGGAGTGGGAGGGGGTTATACCTTACTGGTCACTATTTTAATGCAAATAAACAATTGGGGAAATTTACCAAATCTGGAGCAGAAAGAATCTGGAGCAGTTGCCAATAGCAACCAATCAGCTTCAGTTTGTTCAGTTAAGCTTTGAAAATAAAAGCGAGAAGCTGATTGCCATGCACAGCAGCTTCAGATATTGTCTGCTCCAGTTTTAATAAATTCCCTCTAATATGTTTAGTTAAATAATTTAATGAAATTAATTATTAAATGTTTCATTAGATCTAAAGATGATATTTTGTTGAGTTAATAAAAAAAATATATATAGGTTTAAAATCATGTGCACTTCTAAAACTGTGAAAAGACACTCCAAAGACATGATGGAAAGTTAATCCAGAAGGTTAAGCTCCGGTCTAAAACTGGTCCTCTATGAATGCATGTGAGATAGGGACCTTAGATTGTAAGCTCCTTGAGGGCGGGGACTGATGTGAATTTGCAACTATGTAAAGCGCTACGTAAAAATTGTCAGCGCTATATAAATAAAC
>NW_017307825.1:313441-322986 GCF_000935625.1 Nanorana parkeri
ATATATATAATATCCTCTGGAACTCTTTAACTTGCCCGTCTATCTCCCACTCTGACTGCCTTTAGGCAATGCTTAAGACTCATCCCTTCAGGGAAGCCTATCCCACCTCCAAAGCAACCACTGAATCATCAGGTTCTCAAACCAATCCCCCCCCATACAGCTACCTCCTCAAGTATCACTTGCCCTCCCTTTAGATTGTAAGCCCTCACGGGCAGGACCCTTCTTACCATCTTGTCTTGAATTGTAATTGTAATGTCTACCTTATATTGTAAAGTGCTGCGCAAACTGTTGGCGCTATAAAAATCCTGTATAATAATTGTAATATACCAATCAAGGTATTGATATGAAAAATACATTTGGTATCATTTCTGAATAATTACTATTTGTACTTTGTATAGGTTTATCACTTTACCAACGTCATTCAGCCCCATACCAGTACTTTGCCCACCCTATGCTTGAACGAAGATTTCCCTGCTTTAAATGTTTCCCCTCTTGATCCAAACACCTGAAATTTAGGCTTATCCATCTATAATGCTCGTTTTACAGTCATCCACTGTTCATTGTCTGTGATCTTTCTATTTCACCCTTTTTTTTTATTTTATATACAAGTTTCAGATAAAGATTTTTTTTAATGAACTCTACATCTATGGCTAACATCCTATTCACTGTTATTCTGACTCCGATCGTTGTGATAGCGAAATATATCCCTTGCTGAGACCTCTATGCCTGGCCTGTATAAGCAGATATACTCACTGCGGACAATCCTTGTCAGATAGCTGAACTCGTCAATACCGATTCATTCAAAAGAGGTGTTTATTCTTTAACATCAGGTTACAGCAGATGATAGGAACAGCAGTTGAACGGTTATAGTATTGTGCGGTCAGAAAATGATGCCTTTCCTCCGTACTGTGCAGATTACCTGTGTGTCCTTGTTACATGTGGCTTTCAACTGTGGCCATGACACAGGAAGTACTGTAATTTTGTCTCTCATAGTTGAGGTCTACCTATGATGCCAATTACAGGCCTCTCATCTTTTTAAGTGGGAGAACTTGCACAATTGGTGGTTGACTAAATACTTTTTTGCCCAACTGTAGGTTTCAGCTGTCCTTTCATGTGCTATGAAGGTTTACCATTACGATTTTGGAGAAATGACTACCGATTACTGAAAGTTAGGCTTTGCAATCATCTGTGTGTAATTTCTCATTTAGAAAGTTTAAACTACAATAACCATTGGCAATATTAGTTTTGTCTAGGCCATATGCATCATTTTTTATTTTTTTTATTTTTACAACTTTTATTTGATCAAATTTGTTATCACAAGGGAGCTGACAAGCTCCCCATGTGATGTCCAAGTGCAAGTAACATGTTCTCTTTTAAGACCCCATTCACACTGAGCAATTTGTAGAGTACTTTCCGCTCAAAAATCGCTCAATGTAGCTCGTCCAATGCATTTTCAATGGAGTCAGTGTCACTGCTGGTATGAGGCGATACCTGGACCCTATAGAGGTTGCACAGGCATGCCAACTCCTCCAGGATGGCACATCAATACGTGCCATTGCCAGAAGGGTTTGCTGTGTCTCCCAGCACAGTCTCAAGAGCATGGAGGAGATTCCAGGACACAGGCAGTTACTCTAGGAGAGCTGGACAGGGCCGTAGAAGGTCCTTAACCCATCAGCAGGACCGGTATCTGCTCCTATGTGCAAGGAGGAACAGGATGAGCACTGCCACAGCCCTGCAAAATGGCCTCCAGCAGGCCACTGGTGACCAAACAATCATAAAAAGACTTCATGAGGGTGGCCTGAGGGCCCGACATCCTCTAGTGGGCCCTGTGCTTATTGCCCGGCACGGTGGAGGTCGATTGGCATTTGCCATTGAACACTAGAATTGGCAGGTCCACCACTGGTGCCCTGTGCTTTTCACAGATGAGTGCAGGTTCACACTGAGCACGTGACAGACGTGAAAGGGTCTGGAGAAGCCATGAAGAATTTTATGTTGCCTGTAACATCGTTCGGCATGACTAGTTTAATGGTGGGTCAGTGATGGTCCGCGGAGGCATATCCATGGATGGGCGCACAGACCTCTACAGGCTAGACAATGGCACCCTGATTGCCATTAGGTATAGCGATGAATTTCTTGGATACATTGTCAGACCCTACGCTGGTGCAGTGGGTCCTGGTGCACGACAATGCCCGATCTCATGTGGCGAGAGTATGCAGCCAGTTCCTTGAGGATGAAAGAATTGATTCCATTGAATGGCCCCCATGCTCACCTGACGTGAATCCAAAAAAATACCTCTGGAACATTGTCTCGGTCCGTCCGACGCCGTCAGGTTGCACCTCAGTCTGTTCAGTAGCTCAGTGATGCCCTGGTACAGATCTGGGAGGAGATTCCCCAGGACACCATCCGTCGTCTCATTAGGTTACATAGTTACATAGTATTTGAGGTTGAATAAAGACCCATGTCCATCAAGTCCAACCTATTTGTGTATGTGTGTATGGTCATATTGGTGTGTAGTATGTATAGGTCCCTTGTGTGTTTTCAATTTTAAGAGTACTTGTACCCCTGTATATTACGGTCCCTGAGGAAATCGTCCAATCGCCTCTTGAATGATTCCACACTCTCAGCCGAAATCACAGCATGTGGCAGCGAGTTCCATACCTTGACTGATCTAACTGAGAAGAAACCCCTTCGCCCCTTGTGCTGAAATTTTATCTCCACCAATTTTAAGTGGTGGCCTCTCTTCCTTGTCATCGAGTTAATTGTAAAAAGTTTGCTGCTAATGTCACTATCCCCGGTAAACATTTTATACATGAAAATCATGTCCCCCCTTAATCTCCTTACTTCCGAGGAGAACATGTTTAATTTTAGTAGCCTGTTCTCATAACTCGGGTCCTCCAACCCTTTTATGATTTTGGTTGCCCTCCTCTGGCCCCTCTCCAGTTCAAGGACATCCCCCCTGTTCACTTCTGCCCAAAACTGGAGTGCATACTCCAGATGAGGCCGAACCAGTGATCTATAAAGTGGCAGAATTACAGACTTGTCCCTGCAAAACATTCCCCTCTTAATACAGGAAAGGACTCTGCTTGCTTTGTTTACCGCCGCCTGACACTGCAAGCTATTTTTCAGCCTGTGGTCTAAAATGATCTCAAATCTGTTTCCCTTTTGGACTTAACGAGGGGAGCCCCCTTTAGTGCTCCCATTTATCTACATTAAACCTCATCTGCCATGTGTTTGCCCCCTCCCCCATTTTATCCAGATCCCCCTGTAATGTTATAGCGTCAGTTTCAGGGACTATTCCCCTCCCGATTTTGGTATCATCAGCAAACACTGAAACATGGCAGATTTTTGGGGTGTCTTTGAATTCAGCCCTCTGTGGGTTGATCATTTTTAATTTCCATAAAACGATGTGGCATCCTTTCGTTCCTAACGCATTACCCTGTCCAGTATACAGTAAATATCCAGCATGATATCTTTCCCCATTGAGATCTGATGTGTTCCTTAGCTTTTATCATCCATTAATGCGCTTTTATCATCCATTAATGGGCCTATCTGCTCCTTTCTTACTCTTTTACTATTTATGTACTGGTAAAAAAATTTGGGATTCTTTTTACTAACTGTGGCGATATGTTTTTCACACTCTATTTTAGCTTCCCGAATTATTTTCTTGCATCTTTTGTTACATTCTTTGTAATTAGTGAATGCCAATGACGTCCCTTCCATGTTATATTTTATAAATGCCACTCTCTTGTCCTTGATGAGTTGCTTTACTGATCTCTTTATCCATACCGGCTTAGTTTTTGATCTTTTAACAAATGGGATGTTCCGCTTGCCCAGTTTGTCTGGATAATTGAAGTCGCCCATAACAATGACATTACCCTGCTTCCCCGCTGTTTCTTGCTGGCAGTGTAGCTGAGCCTCCCGCCCTATATCTGGAGGTTTATAACCAACACCAACAATACGTTTACGGCTAGCCTCCGACCTTTCAAGTTCTAGCCACAGCGATTCCACGTCTTCCCTGCCATTTTAACGCTATGTCATCCCTTCTATGCACCCTTAAATAATTTTTAACATAAATGCAAACTCCTCCCCCCCCCCTTCTCCCACACCTGTCCCTCCTGAACACGTTGTACCCTTCTATGTTAGTGGCCCAGTCGTGTGTTATCTAGCCAGGTTTCCGTTATTCCCACTATATCAAAGTTTTCTTCGAGTATCATAATTTCTAGCTCTTCTATTTTATTTGCTAAGCTTCTAGCATTGGTGTACATACATTTAATTTTTGACCTACTTTTGGAATACAAAGTATTATCCGATTCTCCGCTACGTTTTGTATTTTGCCTAGCTATAGGTGGATCATTTCTAATATGTTTAACTTCGCCCATACAAGTTGCTATGTTAGCTGCATTATTTCTATTGATTTTGTTGTTGAACTTGTTATTTAATTTATATTTATGCCCTCCCCCTGTTATTTAGTTTAAATGCTCCTCCAGTCTTTCCCCCAGAAACGCTACACCTTCCCGATCCTGGTGTTGCCGTCTCAGCTGTAGAGCCGGTAGCCGACTGAGAAGTCAGCCCAGTTCTCCAGGAACCCAAAGCCCTCCTTCTGACACTAGCCTCGGAGCCACTTGTTAAGATCCCTCAACTTTCGCTGTCTCTGGAGTGGCTCTCGGCACCTGCAGTATCTCGGAGGTCCTTTCCTCCTTCAGTCTAAGCTTGGCCAGCTGATTTGAAAAATGTTCCGGAGGGCTTGGCAGCGAAAGGGTTAAATCCTTGGCATTCAAAGGGGTAAGAATTACTAAGTATACTGCAATGTAGTTTTCACAGGAGCCTCAAATGTTTGTACTTGTGAACATAAGGGGACCCATATAAAAGGCACTAGGTTTGTACATTTATATACACCTTTTTAAAATGCGGTCCTGATTTTTCTTCTTTTTTTTTTCTCCCTACCAGGTTGAAAGAATTGTCGACAAAAGGAAAAATAAAAAGGGTAAAACTGAATATCTGGTGCACTGGAAAGGATATGATAGTGGCGATGACACCTGGGAACCAGAACAACATTTAGTGAACTGTGAGCAATACATCCTTGAATTTAACAGGAGACACAATGAAAAGCTAAAAGACGGTGGCACAATTACAAAGGCAAATAGAACATCTCCAAATAATGCCAGAAAACAAATCTCCAGATCAACTAATAGCTCTATTTCAAGAACTTCTCCAAAATCATTAACTCTTAGTAAGGACAGTGAATCTAGAAACACCTCACTTTCTACTAGTCCAAAATTACGGAAAAGTCCTCAAGTAATTCCAGTCAGGAAAAATATGGACCTCTCTCGGTCATCTATTAAAATACTTGTACCTAAAAGTCCAATAAAAAATAGGAATTCAGTAGATGGATTTGAGAGTGAGTCGGGAGAAAAGCTAAATCACATTGAGCAAGAACAGGATTCTGTTGCGCCTGAAGTAACTGCTGAGAAGCCAGTTGGTGCTTTATTGGGACCTGGTGCAGAAAGGGCCCGAATGGGAAGCAGACCAAGGCCCCCATTACTAGTGCCACAAATTCAGTTGCCATTGACCGTTACAGCATCATCTGCTTTAGCATTAAATGGAAAAGGTAAGATGTATTTCTTTCTCTTTTATTGAGGAACACAGGATTTAGAGGCAATTGGGTTATACTGTTATCTACAGTAGGATTTTAGACAGTGTCAATCAAAAAAGTGACCAGCCTGTTATAACCTCTTCCACTCCCAACATGCCTCCATATTTTTTTTTGCACGTGTTTTAGTATAATGGACATATTTTCTCTACTGAGAAAAGCTTAACTGTTTCTTACGGGCCTTTTAAAAAAAAAATATATAGTCAATATTCTTTTTCTAGTTTTTTGTTCGTTTGCACAGCTATCCAGAATGGAAAATGCTCAGTAATAGCTTTTGGAAGCTGTACTCCGACCCTGCTGGTATGAACGATTCTGGGGCTAGCCAGGAATGTGACCTTTGGGCACTGGGCTCCGCATTGTGGTGCTTTCGACACCTGAGTGTACCTGTGTTGATTAGCCGCAAAGCGCTTTCTGGATCCAGAGTTGTGGGTCAGTATCTGGTGCAACTCGGTCTCTAAAGATTTGCTTTGTGAGTGAGCTATTTTAAGCCGAGCATCAGGAGCTAGCTCATTTACCACTTCAAGACCAGGTGTTTAGACCCCCTTCCTGGCCAGGCCATTTTTTAGTATTCAGCGCTGCGATACTTTGACGTTTATTCCGTCATGCAACGCTGTACTGAAATGAATTTTATACCATTTTTTGGGGGACCGATAGAGCTTTATTTTGGTGGTATTTAATCACCACTACAGGTTTTATTTTTTTAACTATAATTAGCTTTTAAATTATTTTTATTTGTTTTTACAATAAATACATAAAACATTCACAACATACCATACTAATTACATATAACACTTAAAACATACAGCTCTGGTGATGCATAACATTATTATTTACGGGTTTTCATTTGGTGTCCTTCTCCTTTATAATACTCATTTCCTAACAACATCCTCCTGTTACTACTTTTACATGATAAACGTTCATAGATATAACCCGTCCCTCTTAATGGTATATCACCGGACCAAATATACCACTTAACAATAACCAAAATTGACAAAAACCAAAAACACACACAAAAAAAAAAGGGAGAAAAATGCAAAATTTACATAATGGGATGGGGGTAGGGGGAGGAGTCACTAATTAGGTCTCCTCTCCCCTCTCCCCCCACCCTCCTTACAGATTACATAAAATGACTCCTTATGGGTTCCCTCTCATCCCTCTTCACGTGCATTATCTTAGTTCATTTTATCAACTACATGTTATGATATTTCATCCAAGGAGACCATATTGCTTCAAATCTTTGTTCTTTATCTTGGAGTATATTATTTAATTTCTCGTGTATCATAATCCATGATATTTTAATTTTAAATTGTTTAAAGGAGATCTTTGATTGTTTCCAGGCCTTGTCAATAGTGGTTTTAGCCGCCAGTAGAGAAGTAGATTAGTCTATCCTGGGCTTTTGATAGCCCTGGGATTGGGTAGTTCAGCAATATATATTGAGCTTCCCTGGGAATATAAATATTAATTACTCTATATATAAGGGCATAAAACCTATTCCAGAAGGGTCTAAGTTTGGGGCATTGCCACCAAGTATGATACATAGTACCAGGTGCAGTGCAGCCCCTAAAACACGCCGTAGACACGTCTGGATATATTTTAGCCAATCTGGATGGAACTAAATACCACCGGGACGTTACTTTATAGTTTGCCTCCATTAATGAAATGTTTAGAAGTCCTGAAAATCCCCGGGTGCAGCACCTTTGCCAGGCCTCGATAGAGATATCCATTACTAAGTCCCGTTCCCATTTTATCATGTATGATAATTTTACCTCCGATTCTACCAAGTATGAATAGATCAGTGCTATTCCACCTCTCTGACCCTTCTCATCTAGACACCATCTTTCAGATGCCGTTACAAACGACCTCTCTCGATCAGGTGTCTGTAAGGAGGCCAAAAAATGACTTAACTGACAGAATCTAAACATTTCAGAATTCGGCATGTGGAGTACCTCTTGGCGATCTCGAAAGTATTGTGCTATACGATACAGGCCTTTGTCCTGCCACCAATGAAACGCTTCATATTGCATCCCTGGGATAAACCTGGGGTTATGAAAGATTGGTGCCAGGGGGGTGTATGATGAAATAAAGTCTCTGCTCCCCTTCACTGAGTCCCATATTACCAGAGATTGAGACAACGTTGGAGCCAAGACCGCCGGTCTCTGCCTCGGAGTCATCCACTTTAATATATCAATGGATAGGCCCGAGGCAGACGGGTTCCATTGAGACCCAGTCTGGTGTATATCCCCTATTGTAAACCATAGAAAGCTGTGCCATCCGTGCCGCCTTTATAGTATTGGTATAGTTTGGGAACCCCTAGTCCTCCCGACTGCTTTGATCTATACAATAAATTTTTTGATAGTCTAGGCCGCTTATTATCCCAAATAAATTTAAGGATACATGATTGAAATTTTGACATATCAGATCTATTTGCAGCTATGGGGAGCGCTCGAAAATAGTATAAAATTTTAGGTAAAAGGGTCATTTTTACAGCATTAATACGGCCCATCCACGATAGGTTATATAGCTTCCATCTAGTTAGGTCTTCCTGCAACTGCCCAAATAAATGATTATAGTTTTTCCTATACAATTGGTCAAAGGATGCTGTAATCTGAATTCCCAGGTATTGGATAGCATCATCTGCCCAATTAAATACAAAGTGCTCCTTCATGTTGTCCCATATATCTTGAGGTACATTTATATTTAGAGCAAGGGATTTAGCCGTATTAACCCGTAGTCCGGATATTTTGGAGAAGCAATCCAGCAGTTTCATCACATTTGGTAACGTTGTTACAGGAGAGGTTACAAATAGTAACAGGTCATCAGCGAATAACGCACATTTATGTTCCTGCTGACCACAGTAGACTCCTTTTTAATGTTTATGTTTTCACGTATGGCGATTGCCAATGGTTCAATCGCCAACGTGAATAACAGTGGGGATAGCGGACATCCTTGTCTGGTTCCCTGAGATATAGGAATAGTCTCTGAGAGGAACCCCTGCATTTTTATATGAGCAGATGGATGATCATATAGTGCTCTCAGTATTCCTAGGAAATGTGAGCCAAATCCCCATCTCTCCAGCACTGGGATTAAATAGTGCCAGGACACTGAGTCAAATGCTTTCTGAAGGTCAATCGATAGGAACATGCCCCTTTGGGCCAAGTTCCCATCCCATTGTGAGTGTAGTATTGTCATTCTATCAATCGCTCTTCTAATCTGGTCTGGGCCCTGTCGGCCCGTAATGAAGCCCACCTGATCTTTATGTATGTATAACGGTAAAAAGGTCTTTTAATCTATTGGCAAGGATTTTAGTTAAAATTTTCAAGTCATTATTAATTAGGGATATTGGCCTGTAATTTGAGACCTCCCCTGGGTCCTTATTCGGTTTGGGAATCAATGACAAGAATGCTCTATTAAGATCCATGTTTAGACACCCTCCCCCTCTAAGATTATTAAATAATGTTTCCAATCGGGGTACTAGAACCTCTGAAAATTTCTTGTAATACAAGATCGGCAAGCCGTCTGGCCCCGGCGCCGAAGATACCTTTGCCTGCTTTATTACCGTTTTAATTTCTGATGCTGTTATTGGTTCTTCCTTTTTACTATAATTAGGAAAAATTACTGAAAATTTAAAAAAAAAAAAAAGTTTTTTTTTTACATTATGTTAGGAAACACTTATTACCCAGTTTTTTGGTAAAATATAAAAGTCGGGGTCACGTCGG
Source organism: Nanorana parkeri (assembly GCF_000935625.1). NCBI lineage: Eukaryota > Metazoa > Chordata > Amphibia > Anura > Dicroglossidae > Nanorana > Nanorana parkeri. The sequence continues at coordinate 322,808 of NW_017307825.1, forward strand.
TTAAATAGACAGCAAACATGTCAAGCTTTAAAATTGTGCGCACCTGCGACATCGCAGAAAACTACCATACCCAAAATTGGCCATGGGCGACGCTTTAAAAGCTTTTACCGCTCATCAGTTTAGTGTTATCAGTGATTGATGGCCCTAGACTTATTGCTCTCACTCCGACGTTCGCGGCG
>NW_017307825.1:322998-326622 GCF_000935625.1 Nanorana parkeri
GGGGGGCAGCGGAGGGGGGGGGGGCCGCACCAATCGTTGCAAAATACAAGCGATCCGCCGGCTCTACAGCCGGCGGATCGCTTGTATGTTAACAGGCACCGCTGTCTGTTTTTAAATTGCGGTCATTTCCCGCTCGCGCGCGCCCAGCGGTGCGCGCGAGGGGGCGTGTCTGAGAAGACGTCTAAAGACGTCCGCTCAGATTTAGAGCGCTCCGGCCGGCCGTTTTTTTACTACGGTCGGCACGGAGGTGGTTAATAAGACTGTTGGGCGCTATTACACCTATTTCCACACAGTACATTGTAGGACACAGGATGGTATTCTCGAACCATGGGTTATGCCGCTGCCTTCAGGAAATTAGACACTGGTGGTTTGCTGATTTTATTATGGCCGATAATCACATTGATTGCAGTAAGCGGCATTGGTATATAAGTTACCAATATTGCTGCTATTCAAGGGAGAGCATTCAGTGTCCTGTAGCAGCAGGTCCCCAGCCTGGTGTACCAGCTAGAGGGCCTGACACTAAATAGCCTAAAATTTTCCCCTCTGCTTGAGTCCTTGGAATCTTCCTTCAGACTCCATCAGGCTTAGTCCCCTCCTTGATTTTATCCTCGAAGGATTTCACCACTTTATGTAGGTTTTTATTGTCCAAATGGCAACCTTGGTTGCTGACTGCAAAGGTTGTTATCGTCCCACCACACATTCCCCTACAGAATCAGTATATAATCTGCCTGTGGCCTCTGAGCCTTCTGACACACAGGCTCCATCTGATGCCGAGTCTCAAAAATCCTAAAGTATGATGGTGCCCCAGAGGAGTCACAGGCAGCTGCCATTACTCCCAGGCTTAGATAGACAATTTTGGCTGTTATTGATGCAGTGTTGCACCACTTTGAAACTGGAAGATCAGTCTGCAGCCTTTACTAGTGCTTCTACCTGTCCTGAATCCTTTAAAGGTCCAAAGACTACAATGGCAGCAGGTTCTCTGGACTGATGTGTCAAAATTTGAAATATTTGTCTGTAGCTGAAGGCAGTTTGTTCAAAGGGCTAGAGAGTGGTACAAGGAGTGTCTACAGACAACAGTGAAGCATGGTGGAGGTTCCTTGCAAGTCTGGGGCTGTATTTCTGCCAATGGAGTTGGAGATTTGGTCAGGATCAATGGTGTCCTCAATGCTGAGAAATACAAGCAGATACTTATCCATCATGCCATACCATTAGGGAGGCGTGTGATTGCCCCAAATTTATTCTGCAGCAGGACAACGACCCCAAACACACAGCCAATGTCAATTAAGAACTATCTTCAGCGTAAAGAAGAACAAGGACTCCTGGAAGTAATAGTTTGGCCCCCACAGAGCCCTGATCTCTACATCATTGATACGGTCTGGGATTACATGAGAGACAGAAGGATTTGAAGCAGCCTACATCCACATAAGATCTGAGGTTGGTTCTCCAAGATGTTTGGAACAATCTACCTGCCGAGTTCCTGCAAAAACTGTGTGCATGTGTACCCGGAAGAATTGATGCTGCTTTGAAGGCAAATATTGATTTGATTTGGATTTCTCTTCTGTTCAATTACTTTCCATTCTGTTATTGATAAAAATATAAATATTAGCACTCTTATTTCTGAAAGCATTCGTACTTTACAGCATTTTCTTCACACACACACTTGTCCCTACTGGAACATTCCAACCAGTCAGTGGCGTAACAATCACCATAGCGACCCAGGCGGCCGCTATGGGGCGAGGAACCCTCAAGTGGGCTGTTTGGGTTATCAGGTGGAGTAACTAGAAATCACAGGGCCCCATACAAAATTTTGCTATGGGGCCCTGTGATTTCTAGTTACGCCCCTGCAACCAGTCATTTGATTCGGATACACAGACAGACAACACCACTGCTGTAGTGTTCATCTATCATCAGGGAGGAACCAGAAGTCTTGCAGCGGCAATAGAAGTAGTAAGCAATCTGCTTACTTCATGTTCCAGCCTTGTGCAAATGTACTGCTCATTGACAGTTGGCTGGCAGCCTTTCTCAGCAAGCAGCGGTTCCGGGGAGTGGTCCCTACACCTGGAGGTGTTCCAGGACCTGTGTCACAGGTGGGGGAAGCTGGATGTGAATCTGTCAACCGCAAACCTTGAACTGTTTTGTCTCCAGCTATAGAGGTCTTTTGACGGAGGTAGTGGATGCAGTGATAGCTCGGTGAGATCAGTACAGCCGGATGTATGACTTTTTTCTTCCCTGAAAACCCTTCCTCATCTGCTCTGCAGGATTGAGGTGAACGGCATTTCAGTGATGTAGTGCGTACTGGTGCATGCCTATCTTGCAAGCCACTGCTTCCATTAGAAAACAACTGACTGATAAAACTTTTGGTCATCCCTGATGGTCCTTGTAAAGAAGAACCAACTTTCATTCCATTTTCATTTCCATTTTTCAGTTAGACAGATGATTATCCAATCATCCAGTCATCTGTTTCCCAGGTTTGCAATGCTGCATCTGGTCTTCTGTTTGAATGTTTTCTAAGTTTTACCAGGTCGGTGTTCAGGCTTCATCTGATGCCAGTTTCAGGCATAAGGTCCTTTTTTTTTATACGCTGCACACAGCTACAAATTCTGCTGTTGTGTGGAACTGTTGGTGTTCTGTTGTTGCCCACACCTCTGTTAGACTACTTTTGGACATCTCAATTTTCCCTGAATAGTCTGTCACTCAGTGAAAGAGAAATTTGGATTTTTGTACTTACTGTAAAATTCATTTAATTAAGGTCCACAGGTCTCAGCCCTGTGTCTGTGGTCCTGCTACTAATATTGCTTTTCTATGAAATTGAGACATGCTGGTATCGGGAGAGGTTATAACAGTTGGTCATAGTTACATAGTATTTGAGGTTGAATAAAGACATTAGTCCATCAAGTCCAACCTATTAGGATCTCATTCTAGGAGTACCCCTGTATATTACGGTCCCTTAAGAAATCGTCCAAAAGTTTCTTGAACAATTCCACATTATTTGCTGAAATCACCGCCTGTGGCAGTGAGTTCCAGACCCTAACTGATCTTACTGTGAAGAACCCAAGAAAATGTGGTCATTTTACTTTTTGTTTGCCCATGTCCAAATAATTGTGTACAGAGGAGTTTAAAGAGTTGACATCCACGGTGTTAAACCCTCTTCCCATCCAGGCCATTTTTCAGTGTTCAGCGCTGTGGTACTTTGACTGACATTTATTCCGTCATGCAACGCTGTACAGAAATGAATTTTATACCATTTTTTGGGGACACATAGAGCTTTCTTTTGGTGGTATTTATTCACCACTGGGGTTTTTTATTTTTTACTATATTAAGGAAAAATTACCCCTATATTAAATGATAAAACATTTATTATTACCCAATTTTTTGGTAAAATATAAAAGCCTTAAAATTGCGTGCGCGCACGAAACCTCAAAACGATAATACCCAAAATTGGCCACAGGCGACGCTTTAAAAGCTTTTGCCGCTCATCAGTTTAGTGTTATCAGTGATTGATGGCCCTAAAATGATTGCTCTCACTGCGACGTTCGCGGCGATATGTAACATGTGTAGCGCAATTGTAGTTTTCGCGCGCTGGTGCACCGGACGCATATTTACGTGTATATGTGCGTAAACATG
>NW_017307825.1:327002-355859 GCF_000935625.1 Nanorana parkeri
GGCGGCAGCAGACTGCGGACAAAAAAGTGGCAGCAGCAGACGGGGGGCAAAAAAAACACGAGCACATATAGACGATCGGCAGGCTATAGAGCCGCCGATCGTCTATATGTGAAACGCCTGGTAACGGGTGTTTGCATTGCACGGGACTTTTCTGCCCGTGCGCGCCCAGAAAAAAAAATGCCGTCTGGGGACGGCAAACCGCCAATGCAGCAGTGCCGTCTGTTTTTTTACAACGGGCGGACGGCAACTGGTTAACTTAATTGCATGAATCCTGTGGCCCCTAATGAACTTCAAGAAATGTATTTTACGATTTTGGAGTTCCAAAGTTACATTTGTTGGTGTTTTTTTTTTTTGCTCGTGTTCTTTGACCTTTTTAATGTTTTTATTTCGTTTTTAAACTGATGTTTTATGTCATTTTATTCTTATTTCTATTTATTTTTCCAAAACTTCTGTTACTGGGTGTCCTTAGCAATAGAGTGCACTGCAGTAGTGGTTTTAATTAGCGACAGTCTAACTGTGCAGGGACTTCCAGAGCCTGTGCGTAGAGAGGGGAGGATGAGTGATTCATTTAACTGTGTGTTTAAACTGAGATTAAGCGCTGTTAAACTCTGTAAACAGGCTTTTTTTTTTTTTTCTTCATCAAAGTGCTTAAGATTAGCCTAGTAAGCATATGAAAGGTAAAGTATTTTTAGGTCCATAAATATAAATAAAATATATCCAAAGTTGTAATAAATGCATTTTGTGGATTGCAGACAAATACCACATTTTATAAACAGGGTATATACCACTGGGTGATTTCATTCTTTGGTTTGTTGTATTGATAATTGGACCTCATTGTGTTTGTTATTGTCTGATGTCTGAACGAGAGAATTTTATAACGACAGGTTAGGTGTGCATAATAATTTCTTTGAAAACTGGCTTGGTATTTTAGTTAGTTTATTTGGGTAATGGACAGGTAATAGATATGTAAATCTAATGCTTTACAAAATATGATATCCATCAACCACATTGAGGTCTTTTTCACACTTAAGCAATCCGGTGTGGGACATTTATGTTAAGGCACATTCATTATTACCACAATGGGTGTGAAAACGCACAACTTAACACAGCACATTGCACTCTAATATACAGTGCAGTGGGGTGCCTTTCCCATTAAATGGCATTTAACTGAACATAGACCAGGTTTGTTGTCCTGCATCGTGGCAATTCACTTTAACATGTGAATTGCTCCAACACACGGGTGTCAATGTGCCATAAACTTTTAAAAATGTAAAGCCTTGCTGAATAACCTGTACATGATGGTGCCTTCTGTGACCTTTATTAGCAGAATATCCCTCTTTGTGCTGCTCTGATTTATTTTAAGACTGTTACTAGGGCAAGGGCTGGGCTAGGCTATGCCCTGTTCCTGTCAAATATCAAAGGTGTCACCAGCACACCAATTAGAGTGATCAGCAGAAGTCCATTTTTTATGAAAAATTGGCATTCAATTGCAAGCGCTTTTGGGCCTCAGAGGGTCCCATTCATCAGGCTCAGAATGACCATCTGTGGTCACTACGAGCACCCACCTGTATGCACAGGATATTCATGGATCTGGCAAGGAGTGCAACAGGATACAACCATTTATCGTCTTCCTGTCAAAGGTACATGCAGTGGTTTCCTGACTAATAATGGTGACTGAGGACATCTTGTCTTACCTAGGGCAGGACTACATGCCTGACACATTTATTTTAAAGCTGAACTTCGAGATAGTTTAAAAAGCTCACCTTTTTTTTCATGTCCTTTGCCACAGTAAAAACCAGCATGTTATTTATTCACAATTATATAGTTTTTAGTGTCTGGTTTCATCACTGAATCCAGGTGAAAGCATCTATACATGGGCACCATGAGATAGAATTGAGGAAGCACCTACACAGTTTTTTTTTGCTGTTCTATGCTTCTATATATAACTACAACTACGAGTTTGTGGCCGATCACAAGTGTGCCAGTCAGAGCCTTCTGACTGCGCCCACATCACTGCACAATGCTCTGCTGTCCCTACTTGATTTTGAAAGTATGGCAAACAATTTGTTACAATTTTTATGAGATAAAAACTGGAGCAGACTAAGGAATGATCAACATTAAATGAATATGTACAAGACAAATTTTCGTTTCAAATAGCTTTTTATTGAATAAAGAGGAATACTAAATTTACAAGCATATCAGGTATAGGGCATACAAGTATACTGTTCCTCAGTCCAATACTGCATGTGGTTGTGAGGAGGTGCACTTTCAGGGAGACTGTCCTCTTTTATATCTATCTGTTCTGGCAAGGGGGAATGGGCAGGGCCGACCAAGGGTCTTCTGGCCTGTCAGTCATGCTGTTGTCATGGTGGGTAGGACAGACCAGGAGTCTCCTGGCCTGTCAATAAAAATTGGCTATGTTAGCGTGTGGGACAAGACCAGGATTCTGAGACTCCCATGTCTTCCACTGTAGAACTACAGGGGGGATGTTAGATGACTGGTGGCCCAGAGAAGAAGCAGGCACAGCGGCCGCAGATTGTACAAACAGGAAATAAGGGACACAATGCCCTTTTTATGCAAGATACAAGGAGTTTGTTTTGCACTGGCTGCAGCATTGCATTCATGGCGCTCAATTATTTGACACAGGTGTATACTTGCAACAGTGTCCAACAAAAGTTGTGTTATGCCAAGAACACAAAATTTTGGGCAAGATCAACATTTATTTTCTGTACTAACTGAGAATTGTTCTTGGGGTGAAAAAAAGAAAACCAATGCAGGCAGTACATCTAAGGACTGGTAAGCAGTGGTCAATCACTTCTTGACAATTAACCCTTCCTGCTCCAGAAGAACTGGTCTGTGAGTACCCCAGTGGCACATGGCACATCAGTAGCGCAAGGATGGGGGACTGTCCGGACTAATCAGTGTATGGTCATTTAGCAGTTTTATTCTATTGGATAGAAAAGAATAACAGTAGGAAGAAGTAGAAGAGTGTATGTATGTATGTGTATATATATATATATATATATAATCCTTGTGGATTTGAGTAGCACCCACTTGCTGTAAATGTTTATTTTGTAACACACTTCCAAGTGTGTTTGTGCGAGGGGTAGCGTGTTTTCAGATTATTGGGCAGTACAGAGGTTTGTAGCTGCAAATGGGGTGGATAAGACATGCAGTGCCGCTATGTTCCCTCACACATAGCCCATGGAAACCGCAAACCAGAAAGAAAATGACTGTGGATGCCATTACAGATTTCCCCTATATTATTTTCTGGTGACGACTAATATTTTTAGATTTTATCTCTCTTTCAGTCCCAGTGACAGCGTAGTTCTGGAGTAGAAGACATAGAAGTCTCAGAATCCTGGTCTGGTTCCACATGCTAACATGGACAATTTTGATTGACAGGTCAGACTCCTGGTCTGTCCTACCCACCATGACAACAGCATGATTGACAGGTCAGGGACAAATACAGGGAGTGAATATAAGATGACAATAAAACAACCTGACGGGTTGTAAACTTTCATCACTCTTGGTTTAGATACACTTTAATTATAAGTCTGATCAAATCATACATTTTCCAGAAATCAAGGAATCCCATGAGTATTCAGAGCGAAATATGTACCTTTTTTTAATACGGTATGTAGTTTCTGCTCTTTACATAGAAGAAGTAAACAGCCAGTAGTTGGTGCGGAGTATACTGCAAATCATATGCAGCATAAGGTACAGTATGTGTTTTCAGCATCTCAATCTCATACAAAAGGTTAGATTGCAAGTGTAGGTTTATTTTAAATTCCAGGAGAATCAAATAGGAGTTTTGTGAAAATGTGCCATTCCCTTGGAAGAGTTTAACATTTTTGTTGTAAAGGAATAGAAGGGACCTGACTGTTTCATGGATTGTCTGCTGGTAAACCACATATGTTTTTATCCTAATGCTTTCAGATTGTCTTTACAGATTTTGTCCATTTTGTATAATTTGCATAAAAATAAATTTTTACATGCATATGCATGCGTTTTGTCATTTGACTTCAATGTATCACAATCTGCACATAAACCTGCAGAAAAAAACACTTTATTTTTCTTCCAATGTACTTCATTATTTAATTTGTAATATGGGTACATTTTAAATAGGCTGTACCGTTTTTTGTTTTGTTTTGGAATACCGATTTCTTTGAATGTTTAAACACATAATTGACCAATGATTTCTTATCTTAAATGCTTACATTAAAATAAATGTCTATGAATCCTTTTATATAAAGAATTATTCAAAATTTTCAGTCCAAATCTATTTTTAATGAACCATTTTAACCTTTACTGGGTTAGCATTTTTAAAAGTTGTGTTATTTGACGTCCAAGAAACCTTCTCTTCATGGTAATTCTTGCAGTGCATGAATGTTTTTTTACTTTCACAATTGTTTTTGGTTCACAATATGTTGGTACTAATGTTTTTTTTTTTACATTGTTTGCAGGCACATCTACCTTCATGCAGGCATTGACTGCAAATGGTACCAGCAATATACAGACATCGGTGGCAGGAGTAACAGGAAAGAGGAAGTTTATTGATGAACGAAGAGAACAGTCCTTTGATAAAAGACTACGTTTCAGTGTAAGACAAACTGAGAGTGCTTATCGATACAGAGACATTGTTGTGCGTAAACAGGATGGATTCACACATATATTACTTTCTACAAAGTCATCTGAGAATAATTCCCTGAATCCAGAGGTTAGTTTTCACAGCATAAAATATTGCGGAATAGCTGAACTTTATGTACGCATGCATGTATTTTGTATTAATGATGTGGTGATGTTACAATGTGACCCTTTTAGTTTGCCAATGAATGTTAAAGTAATAGGATCACTTAACTTTCTTCCTCCATCACCAGAACTATATACTTTACTTTCCTTCACTCTCCCATTCAGCCACTGGGAGTGAAGTGAAATACCCAACACTATGGTATGGATATGCATGGGACTTCTCGTCTCCCACGTGACTGCATTGATGCCTGTTGATTGGCCAGGCTGTCACTTGAATGTAGGGATAGAGTTTTCAGCTCCGTATAATCTCTGATAAGTCAGTTTGGCACTTCCACAGGGCTTTCTTTCCTCACTTTCCCTGGACAGTGAGGAAACAAAGTGAAGGTGTGTAGGGGACAAGTAAAATTATGGTTCACGGCGATGGGCGTTCTAGTCAAACCCTGATGCAGCTGTATTGGAATGGAAAACAGTGTTTTACAAGTAAAGGCTGCATTTCACCTTCTTTGCATACAGTTCACATGCAAGCTAAAGGAGAATTATGAGGTGAGTGCTTTTCATTCAGCCTCATAATCTGAGCCGACCTGTGACAATGAAACTGTCAAAGGTCGACTCAGTAGATCGGGAAGTGAGCGAACACATAACGGCGCTCGATCACTTCTCGATCTATCCCCACAGGTGAGCCGTGACAGGGGAGTGACTGGATTCCCCCCTCCCCTGTCCGATCCTCCAGCGCTGACTGGCGGAACAGACTGGGGAGGGGGCGGGTACAGCTGGCTCTGCCTCTAGATAGGCATAGCCAGCTGTCACTCAAGCAGCTGGGCGGATCCAGACATAATTGTCAGAATCCTTTCAGCTTCGGCGTCTCAGTATACCGCGAGCTGTAGCTCGCGGTATACTGAGCTTTGGGTAACGGGAGGACGCTAGTTTGTGTCCTCCCGTTACCCTTCGGAGAACTATGGGGAAAAGCCCTAACCCCATAATTCTCCTTTTAAGATGCTGCATTCAAAGAAACACAGGTTCAAACACTGCCATGTTTAAACCTCTAAACCACACTGTTTGCTGCTCGAGTAAAGTCAATGGAATTTCACTTACCTGTGTTTGAGGTGCGTTCCAAATGCAGGAAAGCGGCACCCTTCAGTATGACACAAAACACAAAAATTCCCCAGCCTCAACCTGCCAGCCAGCCTGCAACCAAACAAGTAGCCCTGTCAACAGTATGCGTTAAAATCAGAGGTTTAGTTGCACAAACTTTTGGCCAAAAATATGTAGAAGCCACACTGCCGCGCCAAGGCACCTCTGCAAAGTGTGGTCCTAACTCTATGTATCCGAGTCTCCAAGTGTGAGCATATTAATGAAGTTGATAAATTACATGCAGGTGTACCTGGAGGTAGCCAACTCCTCCTAATAAGGTGCAGGGACGCACTGGAGGCCCAGCAACCAAAAATGCACACAGGGACTCCAGCACCTTATTAGGAGGAGTTGGCTACCTCCAGGTACACCTGCATGTAATTTATCAACCTCATTAATATGCTCACACTTGGAGACTCGGATACATAGAGTTAGGACCACACTTTGCAGAGGTGCCTTGGCGCGGCAGTGTGGCTTCTACATATTTTTGGCCAAAAGTTTGTGCAACTAAACCTCTGATTTTAACGCATACTGTTGACAGGGCTACTTGTTTGGTTGCAGGCTGGCTGGCAGGTTGAGGCTGGGGAATTTTTGTATTGTTGTAAGCCTTCCCAATGTGCGCCCTGCTATAAAGGCCGGTTATAGATTCATGCATGTACCATTTTTTTCTAGTTTTGACCCTTCAGTATGAACCCCCTACTCTGTTACAAAAAAGGGTCCCTTTTTAAGTATACTTGCCTGAGCCGGCTTGTTCTTAGACCAGTCCTTCTAGCATCTCTCCTCCTCCTCTGCGACAGTCTAAGGTCCCGCAAATCACCACGTCTATACACTGTGTAAATGTGTGAGGACACTAAATAACATTCTAATGCTGCAGCGGAGGAGGAGGGAGCGCTGTGACAACTAGCTGGTTTGGAGCTTCGGGTAAGTATAACTTTATTTTTAAATCTAGACAAAAACAAGCACTTAACCCTCACCTTTGTTATCCAGTACACAGAGTACCTTGACCTGCAGGGCATGCTGTACTGCATGCACTAACCAGGTCTCCCTGGTGTGAATATGGTCTCTACTATCCCAGCTCCTGCACCACACTATTGGCTTTTTACTAGAGTGGGTGGCCTCACAGGTCAGTATTTACATTCCAGAGCGCACTGGAGCTTGAGGGGACCGCAGGTGCTAAATATGCAAGGTAGACAGATGCACAGGAACTAGGAGTTGTTTGCTATGTGATAGCATGGGTATTTTTGCTACCTTAACATCAGTTTGGGATCAACTGTAGTGTCTTGACTTGTGTATGTTGCTTGTTTCCCTCAGTAATATGTATTGACTGATGACTAAATACCTTTTTCTAAAGATGTTTGCATTCTCGTCTGCCGGTGTTATGGTTTGTCCCAACCCCTTCGCTGTCACTTTGCTAGATTACATGTAAATGTGGAGAGAACTACTCACCATACCAGTAATGATAGTACTGAGTATATTAATGCATATTTTTAAGTGCATACAGTTATCAGATTACCATATATGTGTAGTATGTATGCAATACAAAGTATGCAGTATTAATTTTGGTTTACTCTGGGCTTCTGATCAGCTGAGGTGGCTAATACCTTGGAATAGGTAAAGATAAATGCACTTCTCAACATATTTGTTATTGTTTTTAGCATGCCAAAATGGCATATGAGGGGGACACCATCATTATCTGTCCTCATACGCGATAGATTTAGGATTTCAACTCAATAAAAATACAGAAAAATAAACTATTTTGCATGTCCCTATGCAATCATGGATTTCCCTCATTATAAGCTTCTGTGACCCCTAAGCAGAGCCAGTATAAGTAAACAACTTACATGATCTAGCATAGAATTAATTTGTAAGGCCTAATGGAAATTCCTTAGAGGCAAATATCTAAATACACACAGTATAAAAACATCTAAAGTACATTAATTATTTAACTTGCCAAATGATTTGTAATACTGTTATGCCAAATTTGTAACCCAGGCATGCCTTCCTAATAGTACAGTCAGGTCAGGTCGCAGGCCGTTCTACAGCTACAGCTATATTGGGGTTTATTACATCTGCCCGGAGCCCAGGTTTTTTTTGTGAGGAAAGTTTACAAATGAAAGTATGACCTTTTTATTTTGAAGAAAAAGGTAGGAAAATGACCATAGGGCAACTGTACCATATTGTATCATCTGTCCTGTGCCGACAATAAGTTTTTTTTTTTCTGTGCATTGAGGCCCTATTAAAAAAAACAAAATCCGAGTTCAGCATTAAAACTTAAAATGTTCACTTATTTCATGAAAATGAGCGCTAAAATTTGATCATTTCTATAATGTAATAAGAGACATTGTGAATTGGCTTTTATGTTAACCCCTCCTTGTCCACTATCTGTATATAAACATTCATCCTGCAAGTGCACAGTGCAGGGAGAATGTTTATAGATGTTTAATGTGTACAGCTGCAGCACCCCTAGAGATCGCTCTGATCTCTTTTGGGGAGAGTCAGACTGCAGTGGGCAGTCTAGAGGATTTGATTAGTAACAAATTTGTGTGATCACCCTTTAAATCATTGGCATGAACGCTTCCACTTCACAGCAATAGCAGTGTTACAGTGGTGCAGTGAAAGTATAAAGAATAAACCTGCAGCTGCCACTGTGGCCATGGGTGTGTTTATTTGTAATCCTGCCCATGGTCTCTACAAGTGTATAAGTGATCCAGATGACTATACAGCTGCCTAATAACTTTAACAAGATGGTGTTCAAGCAGGTGGCTTTGTGGGCTTCTCCCCTCCCACTCTCTGGGCTCACTGTCTTCCTCTGTGTGCCTGTGAACATTGTAGAGGCATTTAAGATGGCCAAGGTCGGTGGAGATTGGAAACCTCTGTTCCCCCCCTTGGTCATGCTGCTGAGAATAAACCAGTGCTCAGCTCTGAGGCCTGGTTCACACCTGAACGTTTTGTAGCGCGTTCAATGCTCGACGAACGCTCTACAAAACGCTCAAAGATCTAAATCCCATTGTATTCAATGGGTCTGGTTCACACCTTGCCGTATTTCCGCCCGTCCAAACGCGATACAAAACGGCCTACGCCCAAAGAAGTACATGTACTTCTTTGGGGCGTTTTGGTCTCTCGTTTCCATTGGGATACAGCCAAGTAGCCCTCGGGCGTTTGAATCGCGGTCGAAACGCGCGACAAACGCGCATATTCAATACGCCTAGGTGTGAACCCAGCCTGACTCTCTGCCCTCGATCTACTTGTACTAGTAATGGGAAATATAAGGGATCTAATAGACAAGAAGGGAAAACTGCATGCTATCCATTAAACGTTTCTACAAATTGTATGTTTCTATATACTGCAAATGTGTCTTAATTATGGGTGTCAAATCTTAATTTTACAAATGTTTTATTGCATGACCATGTATAAAATGCATGCAGTGCCAACAAGGTCTTCTGCTTTCTAAGAGACTGTAACAATTCATTAATAAAGGCATTCCTGTCTTTGCTAACAGAATGGGGGATCTGTCCCTCCTCAGCTTTTTAGAATATCATCTTACATTTTCACAGTTCTACCTGCTGGTTTTTTGTAGTAAATTAAACATATTCACAATCAATATTTTGTTTTTGTCAAATTTTAAAAAGAGCTATGTGGAAAAATTATATTAACCCTTGCAGTGGGGCTACCCCCGCACTGCAAGGGTTAAGTGCTCGTTTTTGTCTAGGTGATAAAAAAAAAATTACTCACCAAATCATCCAAGCTGACTGTTTCTTAGACCGATCCCAGAGCCTCTCTCCACCTCGTTTTCAATGGCCCAGCTCGTTTTTAATGGCCCTGCATACAGTAAATTGCATGCAAGCAATAGCAAAACTCTTATTTCAGATTGCAACTGTGGCAGTGGACCTTTAAAGTATACAGTTATGTGAAAAAATATTAACCCCACATGGTTATCATTTGATTTCAAAAGATTTGAATATGCAAACGTTAGATCTTCATTCAAACATTACAGATAAAAGTGTTGTACTTTCAAAATATTTTGCCTTTTCAATCATTTTTTTCAACATAAATATCATCAATGTAATGGTGTGCTGTAAAAGGAAGTACATCCTGGGCCTCAGAAGCTGCTATTGCCCCCTTTAGCGGAATTTACTTTGTGTGGGTGTTTTGCATAACTGACATCCATTACATTTTTTACCACTCATCAGTGCAAAATTCCTACAGTTGCAAGATGTTTGTGGGTTGCAAGTATAAACTGCCTGTTTCAAATTCTCCCACAACAGTCCAATAGCATTGAAGGGTTTTGGCAGCGCCAAACTATAACCCCCTTTATTTTTGTTTTTACCTTAAGCCGTTCATTTGGCAGATTTGGATTCATGGTTGACTCAGACTGCAAGCTGCTTAGGCCCTGAAGCAGCAAATTAACCCTAGCATTTCCACCACCATGCTTCACACACCATCTATCTTTAGTTTACACCAAACATTGTGTTATTTTAGCCTAAAACCTATATGTTATATTTTTTTATTGTTTATTTATTGTTCCAGAAGGCCTGGTCTTTTCCTATATGTTTATTAGCAAACTGTAGTCTTGCTCTAATGTTCTCACACACACACACACACACACACACACACACACACACACACACACCTTAAAAAATCCACTTGTCTGTGACGAGAGGACGGTGGAGCCCGACGAGCAGCTCGCCGGCCGTTGTAATTACACGGCCGTCCGGGAGACGCTCCATCGCTTGTATTAGCAGCTGTCACTGCCGGTCCCTATATCCGCTGTGCCCGATGGGGCCGACACGACTCTGTGACAGGAGATCAAAGGGAGTTCAGTATACGACCTCCCTTTGATCTCCTCTCAGTCCCCGAATGCAGGAAGTGATGTATATTACATCACTTCCTGCATTCAGTGTCGCTCTCCCAGCTACAGAAGCTGATGAAGCAGATCTCTGCTTCATCAGCTTCTCCTGGGGTCCCTAGGTGACAGGGGTCTTGGAGACCCCTGATGTCTCCATAAAGAGGACCTGTCATGTAAATTTGGCTATTATATAGGGGGCGTCTTAGCCCCTGATGTAATAGCAATAAAGTTGTGTGTCAAAAAAAAGTAATACAAAAATTAAAGAATCAAAAAAAATAAAGCATAAACATTTTTTAAAAAGAAAACATTTTTTTTAAGTCCCCGCCCCCCACATACACACTCAGATGTGCGTCGGGCGCGCCTACATGCGAAAACGCCTATTGTGCCGCACATGTTACATATCGCCGCAAACGTCGGAGTGAGAGCGATAATTTTAGGGCCGTCAATCACTGATGACACTAAACTGATGAGCAGTAAAAGCGTTTTAAGTGTTGCCTATGGGCGTTTTTTGCGATTTTGCAGGCGCACGCAATTTTAAGGCTTGACATGTTTGGTGTCTATTTACCCGACGTGACCCCGACTTTTATGTTTTACCAAAAATATGGGTTTAAATGTTTTATAACATAGTGTAGGGAAACTTTTTTTTTTTCTTTTACATTTACGATACTTTTTTCATTATATAGTAAAAAAAATAACCCCCAAGGTGATTATATACCTCCAAAAGAAAGCTCCAAAAGAAAGCTCTATCTGTCCTCAAAAAAATGTTAACATAAATTGCAAGGCCGATATATACACATATATACATGCACATATATAAATTTTTATTATGACACAGTACAGGACACAGGCAATTCAGTCAGACAACTGGGTAATATGTAGGTATCACCAGGTTATTGGGCACTGGTCAGAGCTTTTAGGAGCCTCATATAACCCCACCCCTTCCAGGAAGTCCTCTGATTTTTTTTTGTTTTCAGCTAGTGTCCTTAGGCGATACATTTGTTAAAGATCTCACCAGCACACCATATTGAAGTTAAGAACACATCTGTTGAGTGATGCTAATTGTCAAAACATAATGTTTTGAGGCCACACATTTCAAACCTGATGAAGGGGACCCTCTGTGGCCTCGAAACGCTATATGTTTTGACATGCAGCGTCAATAAACAGACATGTGCTGGTGAGATCTTTAACAAGTTTCGGTATTGGTGGTGCCATCCGCAGTCACTTCGAGCACTCACGCTGACAGGGATACCCGGTAAGGAGTGCAGCAGGATTCTGGAATACACTTAGGTGATAAATGTCTCCTCTGTATTGGGGGAGACGTGGTAGTTTAGTCACCTTTTTTATGATGATTTCTATTCCTAACTGCAATCAGCCACAAGGGCTACCTTGTAGTTTCCAGATCAAAAAACGCGGGGCCAGCCTATAATTTTGCTTTGGGCACTGAATCCTGCATTTAGGGCTCACCTTGGCACGTGGTGCAATGCGATGAGTTAGCTGCAGCGTGCTATACAGGTCTAGGGCAGTGGCAGATCTGCACAGGTTGTGACCCAGTCCCTGAAGACCCTCTCCTGGAGGAGTGAGTATGCTCAATGGAAGTGAGCAAAGGGGAGGTCGGTCAGGGTGCATCCTTGTGGTTCCGCCTGGAGACCGTGTTCGTTTATGGGTGGTGAATCCTTCGGAGTATCCCCTACTCCCGCCTCTAGCTCTGGTTAGAGTTGTGTGGGTATACATACTTTCTCTAGGGTAGGTCTCCGCCTTTCCCTGTGAAGGCTCTCTCCACTAGATCTGTCTGTGCCTCTTGGGCTTCTCAGCATCTGGCATCTATGTTGCAGATTTGTAAGGCTGCTACCTGGTCTTCGGTTCACTGGTGCGTTTTACAAGGTGAATGTTTGGGCTGATGGGAGTTTTGTCCGTAAGGGGCTACAGGCTGCTGTTTGACTTGGCTTCCCTTTCATTTGTTGTTTGGCCTGTTAAGCAGTTGTTTTGCTCTTGCCCTCCCCTCAGGGATTTGCTTTGGACATTCCAGTCATCCCTGAATTGTGTGTTTTACTTACCAGTGAAATCCGTTTCTTCGAGTACAGTACAGGACACAGAACTTGCCCCTCTATATCCTCTGTTGCTTTCTAAAAAAAACTGGGGCTTTCCTAGAAGGGGTGGGGTTCTGTGAGGACCTAAGATGGTCCTCACAGCTCTGGCCAGTGTCTAACAAACTGGTAATACCTGCATATTACCCAGTTGTCTCTGAATTGCCTGTGTCCTGTACTGTGCTCCAAGAAACGGAATTTACTGGTAAGTTCAAAATCCTATTTTAACTGTTGGCATGGTTGGAATGAAGATCTGATGTTTGCCTGTTCATATATGGGGGAGAAGGTGACAGATTCCATGGAGTTTACTTATTTTTTCACATGACCATATGTGGTTGTTGTATATAAGTCTGTCGATAATTTGAGAATGCATCTTTTTGTTTATACCTAACATTACATTTGTTTTCTTTAGGTAATGAAGGAAGTCCAGGGTGCCCTAGCAACAGCAGCTGCAGATGACAGCAAGCTAGTTCTTTTCAGTGCAGTTGGAAGTGTGTTTTGTTGTGGTATTGATTTTATTTATTTTATTAGACGCTTGACAGATGATCGGAAAAGAGAGAGCACTAAAATGGCTGATGCAATAAGGTATGTATATTTTTTAACACCTAATTATTTCTAGAAAAAGTATTTGTTGCTATATTTGTTAAATTCCTTTTTATTACATGTCTCCCATGATAAAACATGGTTGTGTATGGACTTACAAACACTTAGGGGTCTACTTATAAATGGTATCCCCCTAGATTTACACAACCTTCACCCAAGATTCACACATTTTCTAATTTGATTAATTTAAGGAAAAAAAAATATGAATCCTGGTTGAAAGTTGTGTGAATCATCATGTTTTTAAAACCTAAAGTTAAGCTCAGGTCAATTTTTTTGTTTTAGAAAGTATGGAGGATTAGACCCTTTGGTTTCTTATTACTCTCTGTAATTCCTTTACATTCTTCAGTGTGGCCAGGACAAAAGATGAGGGTGGGGCTTCTGTTATCACAATTGGAAGACAAAGACAGGAATAACAAGAAAAAATATGTTTCTTGTATTAACTGGCTAAAATAGGTCATAAACTTTCCTAATTTACATATTTGCTCTTAGTGTTCTGTGGGGATGTACCGAAACTAGTATCAGTGCCAATGCCAAGTATTTGGGCCAATACTCGCCCAAATGCTCCGATGCCTAGCCCGATACTTCCAGTATCAGGAAGCTGGGCAGCGAGTCATTACACGCTGCTCGTCTTCCTGATTGGCCGGGAAGCCGGCTCCATGCTCCCTCCCACTTGTGACGAGGGAGCATGGAGCTGGCTTCCCGGCCTTTCAGGAAGCTGGGCAATGTGTAATGACTCGCTGCCCAGCTTCTTGATTGGCCAGCTTCCCGACCAATCAGGAAGCCGGACAGTGTGTAATGACTCGCGGCCCGGCTTTCTGATTGGTCGGGAAGCTGGCCAATCAAGAAGCCGGCTTCATGCTCCCTCGTCACCTCTTGACGAGGGAGCATGGAACCAGCTTCCCGGCCAATCAGGAAGCCGGGTGCCGCGTCATTACACGGCGCCTGGCTTCCTGATTGGCCAGAAAGCCGGCTCTATGCTTTCTCGTCATCTAGTGACGAAGCATGGGGATGGCTTTAGGGCTGCAACAACTAATTGACATAATCGATTATAATCGATGATTGAAAAAGTTGTCAACTTTTTCAATCATCGATTTAATCGGCTTCCGATTGGTTGGCCCTGTTCACGGCTCCACACACGCTGCGCGCCACACCTCCTCCTCACCTCACGCTCGCCGCTGCCAGACCCGCCCGCAACCACGCTCCGCATGCCGCACCTCCTCCCCACCTCACGCTCACCACCCGCCCGAATCCACGATCGGCACAGGGACACGGGGAGAAGAAGTAAGGAGGAGCAGGTGTGGGCGGATGACAGCCACCGACAGACAGGCCCGATCTCAGAAACAAGTTGCTGGAAGACTGCTCAGGTAAACCTGACCTTTCCCACACATGGTGCTCTATAATGTATTGCTGGGATTTGTATTCCTCTATAGCTGATGGTACATTGTGCTGTATATTATACCATCAGCTATAGAGGAATACAAATCTCAGCAATACATTACACACTGTATGTGTAATGTATTGCTGGGATTTGTTGTACTTCTATATAGCTGGTGGTATTCTGCATTGCGCTGTATAGAGGACTACAAATCAAGAAATAATACATTATACAGCGCAATGTGGAATACCACCAGCTATAGAGTACTACAAAACCCAGCAATAGTACACTATACAGCAATGAATGCAGAATACCACCAGCTATAGAGGACTACAAAACCCAGCAATAGTACATTATACAGTGCAATGCAGAATACCGACAGCTATAATGTACTATTGCTGGGTTTTGTAGTCCTCTATAGCTGGTACCATTCTGCATTAACTGCTGTATAATTTTACACTTTTCATTTCACTATATTGCACACCACACTGGACTACAATCTCAATACAAGCTAGTAGTCCCATCACTGGAGCCATTTTTTAAAATGTATTTTATTTTTCTCCAATTAACCGATTAATCGAACTTGATAATCGGCTAACCGATTTTGAAAATAATCGTTAGCTGCAGCTCTAGATGGCTTCCCTGCTAATCGGGAAGTCGGGTGGGGAGTCTTTACACACTGCCTGGCTTCCTGAATGGAACTTCTGGTATCGATATTCCATTTTGGCGAGTACCGGGGGAAAAAAATATCGGTACTCGATACCGAAATACCAGTATCTGTACATCCCTAGTGTTTTATATTACTGTAGAATTTTTTTTTTTTTTTTATTGCTCATGCATCTCTTCTCATTTACTGTCTGTCAGAGTTGATCTAATTTAACTAATATGGTCTGCATAACTGTCTCCAGTGTGGACTGTAATAATCTTCTGTTTGCAGAATTGTTAGTATTGCAGGTGAATTTGTATCTATTTGATTACACCTTGCTGAGCTTGGGTGCATCGGATTTTGGATTGTTCTTGTTTCATTAGTATGGAGAGCTTGCAGTCTAACAGAGCAGATAATTTGATGCTTCCTTTGCACTGATGTAGTCAACACACATCTACTTTTTATGAGTGAGGACCTTTTCAGTAGTAATGGGATTCAAATGTATCTCTAATATCTAACTTTCATTAGTTTATTGTATTCTAGTCTTTGCTAAGCTATTTGTTGATAGTTTTGTGAGGGCCTATCTGGAGCAGACCTGTCTGGAGAGTGCTGTGTTACAAGCTGGGAAGCAGAACCTGGGTTTTTCTTTCTTCTTGCAGACCAATTAGGTGCATGTATTATCTATTCCTTACGTTACTTGAGTTTCTTGGAATGATTAACTCTAATCCATATGTTTCTCTTTCCTCAAATCTACAGTTGTACCAATAAATAGATTTAAAATATAGATAAGACATACCGTATTTTGCGCTCTATAAGGTGCTCCGGACAATAGGACGCAGGGCTTCTGTGACAGAAATTGTCACAGTAGCTGCAGTTAGTGACCGCTGAGACATGTGGCGCTGTCTCAGTAATCACACAGAGCAGACGCAGACGAAGAACGGCGTTCTTCGTCTGCTCAAGGGGCTCTATGGTGAGCTCCTATGGGGCACCGGGGTCACGGTCCCCCAGAGGAGCGGGTGTCCCTGAAAACCACGGCGGGGGCGGACACGATCGTCGCCGCCGCCGCTCGATTTAATACAAGTGATCTAATTAGATCACTTGTATTAAATGAGCAGCGGCTCCCACTGTACATTCAGCTCTGCTCATCAGGAGCAGGGCTGAATGCACAAAAAAACTACTCGCCCGGCGCCCGAAACTGCATGCCCTGGGTGTCGGGGATAGGTATGTGCTCCATAAGACGCAGGCACATTTTCCCCTCCTTTTGCGTCTTATGGAGCGAAAAATACGGTAACTATTGTGGCAGATAGGTATTATTATTTGGAATGACTGATAATTTATTATTAACATATGTCTGCAAAGTCTCATTTTCATCCATCATTTCTCAATGGTCCTAATAATAAACTTTCTACTAGGGATGCACAGATATGGAGTATCCTTCTTGGTACAAGTACTGATACTTTTCCAGCTCCAAGGCTAGACTAGAGAAAAACTGAAGAGTTAGGAGGCAGCTGTCATTTTTAAGAAGCATTGTCTACATGTCCAAGTACTCACAGATACCAATTACTGATACCCTTTTCTTTCGTGTCATGTGACAGTTTTTCTTATTTTCTTAAACAATACAGACTAATAATTTCAGGACAGTGGTGGAGCTTCAGGGCCCAGTCGCAGCTGCAACCCTGGTACTTCTCCTGAAAATGCCAAGTATCTTCATGTATACAGATACTGGTATCTGAACATCCCTACTCTCTACCATATTTGAAATTATTAATTGATTTAAAAAAAGTAATAGTATATCTAAAGGCAAGGCTTTTTTTTTTTTTTTAAACATTTGGATAGTGTGGTAAGGAGTTAGAACCATGCTTAGGAATTGTATTGCCGTCGGTGTCCCGGTTTATGAGAATTACACTCTCTAATTGTCTTGATTGTCAATGGCACTTGCTTTGAAAGTGAGGGTAAATTAAAATTTTGAGTTTCCTCCTGAACAAAATAGCAGGGACTTGTTTCATAGAGATATGTGTGTGACCACTAACAGGGGAAATCCCTCATATTGACAATATATTCTCTCCCTTCCTGTTGCATCTACCAGACATGAAATCCTCACAAATAGACACAGAGGGCAAAAAAATATGAAAGCAGTTTTAACTCTCCCCTACTCTGTCCAAAATGGAGAAAACTTAGTTTTCGCTTTAGGTATACTTTAATTACATTTTTGTCATTACAGTTGCCTTTGCAAGTAAACTGTCTTTCCTTGGACTGCAAAGTACTGGTATTCCAAAAGTTTATTTTTTGCTTCAAAAATGGATAAACTGAAACCCTCATGTAACCCCCTCCCACTTCCAGCCCAACACAGCTTCTCTCCCTCCTGCTCTGCAGTCTTGGTTGTGAGTATTGCGAGAACCCCTTTGGGGACTTTTCCTCTCGAGCATGGCAGATCATGGATTCCGACCTTTCCAGCTTACATTCAGCTAACAGTTTTTAGGGGGCATGTACTTAGCTAGCCCTGATCACTTCCCCCAGTCTCTGCCCTCCTCCGGAGCCTTTGTAGGTTCCCTTTGGCACAACCCCCTTCCTCATGTTTGTCCAGGGAGGAATTTTCAGCCACTCCAAGCTCTCAGAATTCTGCCTGTAGGTGCCAAAAGCAGGCCCCAACCCTCCCCACCAGCATCAGTTGCTGACTTTCCCCTTGTGGCTGCCTTGCTACCTTTCACTGTAAATCTTGGACTTCCAAGCCCCCTAGATCTGGAGTCAAGCCTTCCATGCAATCATTGGTTGCCCCAGTTTCTTGTAGTGGGATGGACATCTGTCAAACTTCTTGGTGACCTTTCACATCTGCCACCTTCCCCACAAAAAAGGGCTCTCTACTCTGCACTCAAGCAACTCCTTTCTCAGTGGGTCCTTGCCCCATTCTGGTTGAAGACAAGTTTCAGGAGTTCTGTTCACTGTTCCCAAGGCAAATGGAGGCATTCGTCCTATTCTGGTTCTGAAGATCCTCAACAGGGTCATCTGAATTCCATAGTGCTGCATGGAATTAGGCAAGTCAACCATTGCCTACCTTCAACAAAGGGATCTTCTGGCCTTTTGTTGACACCAAGAATGCCTACTTGCTCATCTCCATTTTCCTACCTCACCGATGCTACCTGTATTTTGATGTGGGCACACAGCATATCCAATTTGCTGCCCTTCCCATTTGCCTGTCCACTATAAATTGGGAGTTGGCCAAGCTGTGGGCTCCTGTCCTAACAAGATAAATAGTTGTATCTATTCTATACTGCAGGGCTGTGGAAGACTGTGAGGATGAGCATAAATAAGGGTCGTGTGATCTATGTTCCTTTCTGGGGATACCAGTAAATCATCCCCATCAACAATTGAAGTGTATGTGCTGAGGTCACTCATTTGCAGCGATACTGTCTTCTGTGTGCCAAGTAAAATACATGATACACCATGTAGCGTAGAACGACGCAGCTCAAAGTAAGGCAAGGACTTGCGTACTCACAAACTCAAACAGCAGATGCTGAAAAGGGTCGTATGCGACCGAAGGTGAGCCAAGTTACTGTAGGTGGACAGTGGAAAAAAAGAGTAGTTGATCCAGAAAGTGCACAAAAAAACAGGGGCAACGATAGAAAGTTGCATCCTCTATGCTAAAGGCAGGAAAAGGAGCGCAACTGCACACAACACTCTACCTAGTGGATGACATCAGTGATCAGCCTTAAGGCCTTGTTCTCGTGGAGTGTTCTGGCATCCCTGCACCAGGAACCTACGGATTTAGATGCACCGCAACATGCTGTTTGAAATAGATCACCATCCCTGGATGCAGAATAGGTGTATCCAGCGACACTGATTTACCAAACCAAATGTATGTGAACCATGTATGATTACATGTGGACTGCCGATTACAGATTCAGCTGCTATCACCCAGTCATTAACTTGGAACAGGCACAGCAGCCGCATCTAAATGGGGACACCTGGCATTCCTGCTTAAGGTATCGCAGTAATCACAGATCAGGTGTCGCAGAAATGCCAGGACGCCTCATGTGAATGAGAGCTATCTGTTACTACTGTATGACAAAGGAACACGGAGGGCGCAACAGCAAACACAAAAATAAAGCCCTGGCTAGTTGGACTGTAATGTGTATAACGAACAGGGGATCAGATGTGATAGTAAAGAATCACTGGCGAAGGATAAATGTGATATCACTTACATGTGGATCCAGGGAACGGAAGATGGACGGCCTGTGCAGAGGATCGGGACCCTCATGGTGTCTGTCTGGATCTGATTAGTATATTGACTGAGGAGGTTCATCCATCGGAAGGGAATGATTTGAGCGGAGAGAGTTGACTCTGTACGTGATGCCGCTGAGAGGATGTGGACTCCGGGCAGTGTGAAGGAGAACCGAGAGGGACAAACCAATATCGAGTGCAACACGGGCTGCTTGTGACCGCAGTTGTGGATGTCGGTGCTCGGTTTTGGCCAGGTCAGCTTTGGGTGTGTGCGGGAGACGGTATGCAACGGAAGCTGACAGGCGCCGGGTAGTCGGAACAGTGAGGAGGTGGGGATACTCTGGGTGAATGGGGGTGCATTGGGTAGAGAAGAGAGACGCGTTTCGAGGTATTCGAGTAAAGGCTCCGCCCACCTGTCACTTTTTAAAACCGGCGGATTCCCGCCAGTGCCTTTATCATTCCTTTTGAGCTTGAGAAAGAGGTGAATACCTCGAAACGCGTTGCTCTTCTCTACCCAATGCACCCCCATTCACCCAGAGTATCCCCACCTCCTCACTGCTCCGACTACCCGGCGCCTGTCAGCTTCCGTTGCGTACCGTCTCCCGCACACTGCCCACAGCTGACCTGGCCAAAACCGAGCACCGACCTCCACAACTGCGGTCACAAGCAGCCCATGCTGCACTCGATATTGGTTTGTCCCTCCTGGTTCTCCTTCACACTGCCCGGAATCCACATCCTCTCAGCGGCATCACGGGCAGAGTCAACTCTCTCTCTGCTCACATCATTCCCTTCCGATGGATGAACCTCCTCAGTCAATATACCAATCGGATCCAAACAGACACCACGAGGGTCCCGATCCTCTGCACAGGCCGTCCATCTTCCGTTCCCTGGATCCACATGTAAGTGATATCACATTGATCCTTCGCCAGTGATTCTTTACTTTCACATCTGATCCCCTGTTCGTTATACACATTACAGTCCAACTAGCCAGTGCTTTATTTTTGTGTTTGCTGTTGCGCCCTCCGTGTTCCTTTGACAAACTGCATCCACAGGTTCTCTTCCTGTTTCCAGGGCTGCACACATGTTTGTCAGTTAGCCTCCCTCATGCGAGAGCGCTGTTCATGTCCTTTTTGCCTGTTACTACTGTAAGCAAGCAGGAATTTTCAAAAATGTTGCCCTGAGGGTGCCAACTGCGAAGTGGTTTGTAGTGCTTTAGCCCGGCTGGCCTTACTATGCGAGTCCTCAGATACGAGGTCACATTAAAGGCTCTGCTATTGCTCTAGACTTCGAGAACATTCTGTTGCTAACTAACACAGTACACAGATGTCTGGACAGTCACACGATGCAGAGCCCAGTGCCAGAAGGTCACATTCCGGACTAACTTTGCAGGCTTCAGTTCCGTAGGGTCTGGGTACGGTCTCCAAAGCTGTTGCTGAGGATACATGGATTCTGCTGGGCAGAGATGAGCTTAAGCAGCATTTCTCAAATTCTTGATTGAAGAAACAAAATGTATGTAATAATATCTTACTTGAAGAAAAGATTTTTAAAGATCGGAGTTATTTTTTTTTTTTTTCTCCCCAGAAGTGCTGAGGAAAAA
Organism: Nanorana parkeri; assembly: GCF_000935625.1. NCBI lineage: Eukaryota > Metazoa > Chordata > Amphibia > Anura > Dicroglossidae > Nanorana > Nanorana parkeri. The sequence continues at coordinate 348,252 of NW_017307825.1, forward strand.
GCATCCAACCTCCTAGGACACTAGCAAAAATCATAAAGCATAAAAGTTGGGAGTGGGGTTATAAGGGGGACGTTTTAATGTTGTTTTTCACCAGTGTCCAAACCTAAAAGCGGCATTATAGCCCTAATGTCTATTACTACAGTCCTGTCTCCCTCAATGTGCAAAAAAGAGGGAAAAGTTGTAGTTTTTTTTTATTTTATTCTGTGGCTTACAATTCAGTAGATCGAATAGTAATCACATGTGTTTTATTTTTGTAGGATGTTTGTAAGTACTTTTATACAGTTTAAGAAACCCATAATTGTTGCTGTAAATGGACCTGCCATTGGACTTGGTGCATCTATATTACCTCTCTGTGATGTTATTTGGGCAAATGAGAAAGCTTGGTTTCAAACACCTTATACTACTTTTGGACAGAGCCCAGACGGCTGTTCATCACTTCTGTTCCCTAAAATAATGGGTATTGCATCTGTAAGTATACCAGTTCACCTTTTAATTTGTAGCAACATACAAACACATTGGAAGTGCACATAACACTTGAGACATACAACTTCTAAAATAGTTTTTTTTTAAACCTTGTCCAAGTCCCGCCAACTGTGTGCATTTTGCATTTAATTCACATGTGTGGTCATTTAGCTATTATTATGGGTAAAGACCAAACATAAAATCTTGTAAAGTAATGTTTGCCAAACTCATCCCACTGCTTGAGCCTAATGCAGTGTCTACTATCCTTTTTCTACATTTTGTTCATCAATTAATTTGTTTATAACATGTTTCAAAATAAAGTTTTTTTCATTTGCATATACATAAAATATACTAAACCAATACATGTATTGATGGTCAAAATATTTCAGTACAAGACTGTAGTTATATCTTGAAAAAGTTTTTTAACATAGAATTTTGGGTAGTAAAAATAAAATGGAGATGTACATGTTTCTACATAATGACATCTGTTATGGTATTTGTGGCATTTCAAAATAGTGGGGGACTTCATGAAAACTGGAGCAGACGAAATCTGGAGCAGTGTCCCATAGCAACCAGCTTATTTTTTTTGTTTGTTCAGTAAGCTTTGAAAATGAAACTGAAGCTGATTGGTTTGTTGTCATGGGTAACTGCCCTAGAGCTCTGTTTCAGATTTTATTAATTATCCCCAGTATGTTCAAATCCAGATAATTTATGTAGGCTATTTAAATTAAATATTTAAGTTTCAATTTATACGCGAGTTTACTTTCTAAGAAAGTTTTGCAAGAAGACTGAAGTGATTTGTTTGTAGGGGTGGGTATTTAACTGTTCTAAACGCCAGACATGAACATAAATATTAAACACTGTTTTATGGTGGCTTACTTAATACTGTGTAAGTTTAAACAACTTTTTTTTTTACTTTGACGGAATGCTAATCTGCAATTTTGTTGTTTTTATGTCTTTATCCTGTAAAATATAAAGTTTATCAAAACCCATAAAACAAAATGAAATATATTACAGCTCACAAGTCCTTAGATTTCCATTTGCAGGCCTTTTTTTCCTTTTTATTTTTACCTGGTAAGCCCTACAAAGAACACACTTCTTGTCCCCGGGTGATTACATTCATTCCTCAACTATATGTACGGAGGGAGCCATGATTGTCACACAGGCTGGACTTCAGACATAAGAGAAGAAAAGGTGATTGAAGATGCTGGATATCATACAGTCCCTTTACTGCAAAAATTATTTAAAACACAAATTCTACTGAAAATCACCATCCAGAAAACATCCCATAATGATATTATAAAAGGCAAATGACAATGCTGTCAGCCAGCCATGTGCCATTTACTCCCCTGCACACAACAGTGACACTGCCCTGGGTAGCAATACCATGTGAACGCATGTTAAAAGTGCTAGCTTGGAAAAGTCCATGGTTTACTGCATTATATAACATCTGTTCAAGGAAGGTGATATGCATGATAAACTGTCAACACATTCAAGTTCATTGTAGCCTGCTGAAGGGTTCAAATTCAGCCATATACCATGTGCAACAGTGGCTCACAGCAATCCTTCATTCATAGGTAGCATAGGCATATCAATCATGAATTGGCACACAGCAAAGCATATACAAGCAAATCCCATGTGAAGAAAGAGCTGAAAAGTGCGGCGTTAAAACTGAGGCAGAAAGCTGTAGCCATTAATAAATTAGAGTGGTGATGAATGCTTAATGGCATACATCACAAACTGCATTTTCTCAGTCCAAAGCACAAATGCTGGTAATTTTCCAAATCATCTATAGGTGTCCTTTTCATATAAAAAAAAGTCAGCGTCAATGTGCACACAATGCATCAGTGCTTGATCCGACCACTCGCTTTCATCTCCTGCTCCCCAGCAGTATCCGGTTCTGATGAAATCGCATTGCACACAGTGGGGTCCTAGTATATCCAGTTGATGCATGCCATGTGAAATACTATAGAAACACACACGGACCTAAGTAGGGTTTGAGGAGCCTTTGCCCCATGGCCTGAGATTTTATACCATTGGTACCATAAGTTACGGCAGCAGTTGTCATCCACAACTAGATGGTTTGGTGGATTGCCAGCAATATGTGCTTTGGACTGAGTGAATGCAGTTTGTAATGCATGCTATTAAAAGTTCATCTTCGCTCATCATCTCATCATTCGCTTCAGCTAGATGCCTCTGCCTGAACGTTAATGCTGCTTTCAATTTTTTTCAGATGGACTTGCTTATATGTGATTTTCTGTGTGCCAGTCTTAGGATGGATATACCAATGCTGTCTGAGTGAAGGATTGCTTACAGACAGACTGCTGTGAGCCATTGTTCCACATGATATATGGCTGAGTTTGAACCCTTTTGCAGGCGAGAATGAATTTGACTGCCGGGTGCAGGAGTAAATGGCACCTGGTTGGCTGACCGTGTTTTCTCATTTATAATATCACTATGGGGTGTTTTTTGGACAGGGTTTATATTTGAATTTTGTGTTTTTTTAATTATTTTTTTTCAAAAAGACTATTAGATCCAACATCTCCAATTACCTTTTTTTCCTTTCTTTTTTTTGTCGTCATATTTTTGGTTTGGGCTTGCTGGCATGCCCACTATTGATTTAAATAACCTGAGACCAACTACACATGAGCCTTCTTTTACCTCCATTACATGGTGGGGGTAATGGAATTAGTAATTTACAGAACAAAAGTAAGGTTGCTTTTGCTTTCTGTTACCAGAAATTCAGTGTCCTTCTCCCTGTGAGTTTAACAGGTATTTTCCATCCTTGCTGAAAATGTTCTAAAAACGTTTGAAAAAGAAACCTAATGCAGCCGCAACTTTGTATGACTGGTAAGCTCCAATATACTACATTTTTGTTTTTGGGTTTAGTTATAATTTAATTAATGGGGGCACTAGGTATCTATAACACGTACAGTATTATTGTGATGAGCACTCTTCTTATCAAAGAGCATATTTTTTCTATGCATGGTACAAATATAAATCAATTGCATAATTCTAAATCCTACTTCTTTCTGTACGCCAGGCAAATGAGATGTTACTTAGTGGAAGAAAATTAACTGCACAAGAAGCATGTGCAAAAGGACTTGTTTCTCAGGTATTCTGGCCTGGGACTTTCACACAAGAAGTCATGGTTCGCATTAGAGAACTTGTAGCCTGCAATCCAGTGGTATGTAGCAGTTCCAGATTTCCATGATATACTCTATTTAGTACATTTCCATAATAAATAAATCGCCTGTAATCACCTGTTTGTTTTTTCACATAGGTACTTGAAGAATCCAAAGCTTTAGTCCGTAATGTCATGCGTGAAGATTTAGAACAGACGAATGAAAGAGAATGCGAAGTGCTAAAAAAGATTTGGGGATCTGCTCAAGGAATGGACTCCATGTTAAAATATTTGCAAAGGAAAATCGATGAATTCTAAAAAAAAAAAAAAGAATGTATGTTTTACAAAGAAGCCTTGAAACACTTTCAGGAACATCTTTTTATGATGCTCTAAATTTATTTAAAACTTTGTTTCTCTTTTTGAACAAATATCTAAAGCTAGAGACATTGGATTCCTGTTGGGAACCCTGAGATTCTGTGTCTTGAACAATTGTCCGTACTGAGAGAGGAAGACCATGAAAGCTGAGCGACAGGGAGGTCTTTGAAATGCATATTTTTGTTCATAAAATATATATATTATATATTTAAATATAAAACGGGTAGCAGCAAGCCCTAACTTTCATTGCCCACTGAGGTAAGACTGAGGCAATGCTTTATTTCAAAAGAAGGTTACATACCTCAGAAAAAAAAGTTTTTGTTTTTTTTTCTTCTAATTTTAAATGGACTAAAACAAAACCCACAGGATGATAACCGTATACTGATGAATTTTAATAAACCCAAAAAAGTGTGTATGTGTGTGTTCTCAGGATATATGCTAATAAATTGTTCAACAAAAAAAGAAAATTTTGACATACTGTCAGAAAAATGTCTACTCAATATCAAGATAGCATGAAGAAACCACTGTCAAGATGTTTTTCTTAGTGTGATGCAGTATTAACAGGTCATTGCGTTATCTTGTGTAAAGTTGGAGGTCTATTCATTTGCAGGAGGCTATTTTATATAGTTGTTTATATACTTTAGTTCTTGGGTGAGTCTTCATAGTTGTTTGCAGGTTATGTATACACCAAAAATAATTTTATGTTCACACTTGTATAAATTTTAGGTTTCACTAGAATATATTTTATTTAATAAGTTAATTTTGGCACACTATTACATTACAAAATATCCCACCCAAAAACTACCTTTTTGTTAGACGTGTACTATTCTATTGCCTTTTTAATCAATACACTATATAAAACATATATAAATATATTTTACTGTTTATGTATAGTGTAGACAAGTGTTTTGTAAATATATAATGTGCCATTCCTTTGGGAGTGTTTAAATGATTTGTGATTGCAGATATTTTACTATTAATACTAGGATATCTGTGCTTGCAATTTGTTGAATGTATGAAGAAAAGTAATCAATCTTATTTTTGTACAGTTTTTAAATTTTTACTTCCAGCTGACCATCTCCCATTATTGTTGGAGAGTTGCACCCACTGTAAATCTGCCTGTAGCTTGGGTTGGTACAGTATTTTTGCATTCATTGGACCTACACCTTTGTTCTACAGCATAAATACATAAACTGTACAGTCTGTAAAGTTTTCTAAAATACACAGCTGTGACATTGGCTAAAATAAAACTAATTTTCTTAACATATTTAATACAGCAGACTTTGTTGTTTATAAAATGTGCCTTTTAAAAGCAAAATGTTATTTATAATATGTGCCTTTTTTTAAAAACAAACATAATGGGGGTTTATACTTTTAACTGATTATAGTTGAGATTAAAAATACACTACTAAGCTGTAACATGTGTAATTTTGTTTTGTAAACCTTCTATATAATAAATTCCCAATTTGTAATGCATACTAATTAAAATTCAAATGTGGTTTACAATAAGGAAGGTTGAAATTGCAGCAAGTAGAGCAACCCAAGTTATCCCTACTCTGCCTGGATATTTGAAAAACATTACAGACAATTTCATGTCTACTGGGGATGGAAACATTGCTTTGGCAGGTACCCAGAGTTCAAGGATATCAGGATGTGGAGTTGCAACACAGAAATTGCATGTTTTGGGACTAGCAGTTATTCCAAATCAAGAATACGTAATTCTGTAGAAAGCCAGCTGCAAAAGACAGGTAGGCACTAATTTCCAGTCCGTTAGGAGTGCTAGTGAGCTCTGCTAATTTTGTATATGCGCTTTGTAAAAATCTGAAGAACTGGAAAAGTTAGGTGCCATAATTATGTTTCAAGATCCTGAATGACAGGCCAATTAGTTTTGTTTTTACCCCAGTATGAAGATTTGTGCAGTCTGCAGAGAAGTATACCATTCGTAAATTGCATTGCCTGGAGTTCTAACTTGTGCAATTCTAGACAGATCAGACAAATCTCCATGCAGATATTTGGAAGAATCAAAGTCCTGGATAGGCATTTTTCCTGAATAGATAATCCCTGAGACTGTAAAACCACCACTCACAGGCTGTCTTTACTGTGCTGCTATGAGATTAGCCAAACTATGGAACTGCCCAGGACTGTAGGCCTTTAAATGATGCTTCCAAATAATATTAAAACCGTCATCAACAAGAAAAAAGGAATTCTACCTCCCCAACCCTCCTTTTAAGGACCAAAATTTACAAAATATTTCTGACTATGTGTGTGGCTTATACTTATAATGCTAATATTTTAGTTATTAATAATTAAATTGTGTGTGTAGATGTATGTATGCATTATATACAGTGTGTGTGTGTATTGTATATGTGTGATATATATATATATATATATATATATCTTATCAGCCAATCACATGGCTGCAACCATGTTTAGGCATCTAAACATGGTGAAGACTACTTGCTGAAGTTCAAACTGAGCATCAGAATGGGGAAGAAAGGGGATTTAAGTGACTTTGAACGTGGCATGGTTGTTGGTGCCAGGCAGGCTGGTCTGAGTATTTTTTTAAAAAACTGCTGATCTGGGATTTTTACGCAAAACCATCTCTAATGTTTTTACAGAGAATGGTCTGAAAAAGAAAATATCTAGTAAGCGGCAGTTGTGTGAACGACAATGCCTTGTAGAGGTCAGAGGTCAGAGGAGAATGGGCAGACTGGTTTGAGATGATACGCAACAGTAACTTAAATTATTTGTTACATCCGAAGTATCCAAAATACCATCTCTGAATGCACAACACATCGAACCTTGAATCAGATGGGCTACAGCAGCAGAAGACCACACCGGGTGCCACTCCTGTCAGCTAAGAACAGGAAACGGAGGCTACAATTCACACAGGCTCACCAAAGTTGGACAATAATGTAGAAGATTGAAAAAACGTTGCCTGGTCTGATGAGTCTCTATTTCAGCTGCGACATTCAGATGGTTGGGTCAGAATTTGGCAAAAACAACATGAAAGCGTGGATCCATCCTGCCTTGTATTATCGGTTCAGGCCGGTGGTGGTGATGTAATGTTGTGGGGGATATTTTCTTGGCACACTTTGGGCCCCTTAGTACCAATTGAGCATCATTTAAACGCCTTGTCCACACAACTGCCGCCCACTGACCATGTCCATCCCTTTATGACTACAGTGTACCCATCTTTTGATGGCTGCTTCCAGCACCATAATGCACCATGTCACAAAGCTCACATCATCTCAAACTGGTTTCTTGAACATGACAATGAGTTCACGGTACTCCAATGGACAGTCACCAGATCTCAATCCAATAGAGCACCTTTTGGGATGTGGTGGAATGGGAGATTCACATCATGGATGTGCAGCCGACAAATCTGTACCAACTGCGTGATGCTATCATGTCAATATGAACCAAAATCTCTGAGGAATGTTTCTAACACCTTGTTGAATCTATGCCATGAAGAATTAGGGCAGTTCTGAAGGCAGAAGGGGCTCCAACCCGGTATTAGCAGGTGTACCTAATAAAATAGCCAGTGAGTTTGTATGTATTATGTGTGTGTGTGTATATGTCTGTATAATATATATATAGATATAATGTGTGTGTATATATAGGTATATGTGGAAGCTGAACTCCAG
>NW_017307825.1:355887-372928 GCF_000935625.1 Nanorana parkeri
GTTAAAATATAACTACACACACACACACACACACTGTGTGTACGTATATTTATATATATGTATGTATGTATGTATATACAGTGGTACCTAGGTTCACAAACTTAATTGGTTCCACGATTCTGGTCACAAACCAAATTGTTCGCGAACCGAATCAAATTTCCCCATAAGGTTCAATGTAAATAAGGTTAATCTATTCTGACCCCTACGAATGTGGTTGCGAACCGATTTTGGTCGTGAACAGAATCAAATTTTCCCATAGGGTTCAATGTAAATGAGGTTAATCTGTTCTGAACCATATGTAAGAAAAAAAAATTCAAATATTTATAACCACAAAAATATGAAACCAAGTACAGTATAAAGAGTGAACACTAACCTTTCTTGGGGCGACTTCTGGGGTGGAGGACAGGAAGGTGGGTGGGTGGGGAGGACGTTATTGTTTGGAGAGAGAGTCCCCCTCTATAAGGACATCGGGGAGATCTTCAGGTGTTTCCTCTCTTCTTTGTCTCTTAGCTGCAGGGTAAATTTTTGTGAAAGATCTGTCTGTCACTTGTTTTTTCCTGCGCTGCATAACCCTCCGGAAATTATAGACTACATTGTCGTTCATCAGATTCAAGACTCTGTTTGTTAGTTATGTTGGGGTGGGCCTTCTCAAAGAAATCCTGGCACTCATTCCGTTTTTCTATAATGGATTTGATCACATCACTGCTAACCACCTCCCTGTCTTCCTCTTCCTCAGTGGAATGCTCCTCAACAAGCGCCTTCTGCTGCTCCCTCTGGAGTTCAGCAAGTTCTTGCATCATGAGCTCCTCCTTCTGGTCCTCAACAAGCTCCTCAATGTCTGCACCATTGACATCCAGACCCATAGTCTTGCCCATGGACCTTTTATGAAGTCATACTCTGCGTCCATATCATCCATCAAGATTGGAGGGTGTGTCGGGGCATTGTCCATCAGAAGACGGCACCTTTCAGGCAGTTGGTTGTCAGAAAGATATTTTTTAACGGTGGGTGCGAACACCTCATGCAGCCATTCCATTAACAATTGCCTTGTGACCCAAGCTTTCGCATTGGCCCTTCACATGACAGGAAGTCTGGCCTTGTTCACATTCTGTTCCTTGAATGCACAAGGGGTCTGGGAATGGTACACCAGTAGTGGCTTAATCTGCAGATCGACGCTTGCGTTCGCACACAACAAAAGGGTAATTCTGTCCTTAATGGGCTTGTGCCCCGGCAGTGCCTTTTCCTCCTGCGTGATATAGGCTCTGTTCAGCAGCTTCTTCCAAAAGAGCCCTGTTTCATCGCAGTTGAACACTTGTTGAGCGACGTATCCTTCTGCCTTCATGAATTCGGCAAAGTCTTTGTTGTAGGCTTCTGCAGCGGCCTTGTCAGAACTGGAAGCCTCACCATGTCTTATCACACTGTGGATGCCACTTCTCTTGCGGAATTTATCAAACCACCCTCTACTGGCTTTAAATTCATCACTAGATCCACTTGTAGAGGGGTTTTGCTGCAGCAAATCACTGTTCAATTTCCTGGCTTTTTCAGAGATCATAGCTTTACTAACACTATCACCTGCCAGCTGTTTTTCAATCAACTACACTAGCAGACATTTTTCCACATCTTCAGGTGTCCTCTGCTTGGTTAACATTGTTTACTCCTTTTGCCACATCAGCTCCTTTTGATGACGTCTTTATTCTTCAAAATAGTCGAGATTGTCGACTTTGCCATCTTGTACTCCGAGGCCATATCTGTCACACGAATACCACGATTATATTTTTCTACAATTTGCTTCTTCAATTCAATGGTAATTTTCTTCAGAACCTTCTTCTTACCATTCTTGCTCTGCACTTTCATGTTACCATCATTATTGTGCTGCACTTTCTTTTTACCACTATTCTTGCTCTGCACATTCTGGTTACCTTCATTACCACTCTGCACGTTCTGGTAATCTGCATTACTGCTCTGCACGTTCTGGTTACCTTCATTACCACTTTGCGCATTCTGGTTACCTTCATTACCGCTATGCACGTTCTTGTCACCTTCATTAATGCTCTGCACGTGCTAGTCACCTTCATTAATGCTCTGCACGTGCTAGTCACCTTCATTAATGCTCTGCACATTCTTTTTCCCACCATGCTTGCTCTGCTCTTTCTTGGGAGCCATGCTGGATTGAATACCGTAATACTGTACAGTACTGTGCTAAAAAGCACACAAAAAAAGCTCCACAGTAAGTGTGCACAGCTCTGTCTGTAACCGTGATCTCGAGTACAGGATGCCAAGACCACGTGTCAGAGTTGGGAAGATGGCCGCGGTAGTGTTCGTCACCCGATGCAGAGTTCGCAAACAATTTTGCCGAACTTCATGTTCGCGAACCGAATTGTTCACGAACAGAAACATTCTTGAACCTAGGTACCACTGTATAATCCTTTTTTTTTTTTTTCACATGCGTCCATTTTTGTGTTTCTCTGCAATGTCACACACTCTATGACGTGGATTTGCTTTTTTAAGTACATTCATGCATACAAAAAGTGTAAGGTTTTACCTCCATGAAATATGAAATGATAACCTCTAGTTCACAGTTCTGCAGCCTGCATAGCATTTGCTTGTGCTGGTAAACTGGACCAGTGGCTAAAATACACAAGATACCAATTGTAGCTCTTTTGAGATACAGCATCTACATTTTTCCAGGTCCAGTTTTTCTACTTCCTTAGGTTTTTAAGGGTTACTGAATCATTCGAGGCATCTATTACAAATTCATGTTTGCTGGTATTGTGATTGCTCTGTCGTCAGTCACTGAATTTGGTCTGGGCCGCTGGTAGCAGCCATCCAGTGATGAAGCAAATCAGAGGCCCCTTTTGACTTTGTGTATTAAACACAGTTACAGTACATGTGTGGGTTATAAACCCAGGCAGTATGAACAGCCCATTGAGTGATTATTTAGTTATTCACACAAATTCCTTTTTGTTTAGGGGAGAATAAACATATAGTTATGTGGCTTTATTGCATAGGCTTTTTTTTAAAATTATACTTCAGTGTTCTCTGACTGTGTATATGTGTCTGCCCTGTATGTTCACTCCTTTTTTTCTGTGCACTGTAAGACTTCACTGCAGACTCTGTGTACTCCAGAGAGGGCACAGGATGGCGACCAAGGGGGAGACTACAGGCACACAGGGATATAACATTGTAAAGGAGAGAGGTGGGTGGAAGTAGAATACAACACTGCATGCAGAGAGAGAGGTGGGTGGAAGTAGAATACAACACTGCATGCAGAGAGAGAGGTGGGTGGAAGTAGAATACAACACTGCATGCAGAGAGAGAGGTGGGTGGAAGTAGAATACAACACTGCATGCAGAGAGAAGTATTGTACAAATCATGAGATTATAAAGCTGAGTGTGTGAACCTCCCAGTACTGGTGACAGACAATGGGAGGTATCACAGAGTGAGTTGGACTATGCTTACCATGGGAGGTATCACACAGTGAGTTGGACCATGCTTACTAGAAGAGTAAGGCTGAAAGAAGCAACCAGTAGTTGTTTTTCTCTATTTTAAACTGGCTGTTTACCAGAAAGTAGTTTTGATGTAATGTATATGCCTGTTGAACAATATTTCCACTATTGTGTAAAATTTACAGATTTGTATGTTACCTTTCTACTGGCAGTATTTCACTCTATGCAATTGCACTGCCTGGCTTTAATATCTCGGCATTGTTTAAAAATGAAGGCTCTTAATTTCAATAACTTAGATCCAACTGTGATGTGCATTTATATAGACCATAAAACTAGACCATAGAGAACACAAACTGGTTTAACATTCGTGACATGACCTCTCAATGTCCAGATGTGATGATGAAGATATGGCTTCAGAGGGAGAATCCAGTCCCAGCACTACAAGCTATATAGTACATAGAAACCACTTTATTAAAATATTTAACAAATAGATAATTAGATTATGTTGACCACTCTCCCATGTACAGTACTGTGCAAGGGTTTTAGGTTTAAAAAAAAAATCAGATCAATATTTAGTGTGTCTACCCTTTTGCCTTTAATCAGTTCCCCTAAGTACTCTTGCACATTGTTTAAAGAAATACAGCTTGTAGGTAATGTCTAGAAGAACGAATTACAGTTCAGTGGATATAGGCTGTCTTAGTTGCTTCTGTCTCTTCATGTAATTTTCAGACAGACTCCATCATGTTAAGAGAAGGGCTTTGTTGGAGGCCATACCAACTCCTTGTTTGTCTCGAATCATTATCCTGCTGTATAGTGAATTTGGGAACAGACACCTCCACAATGGAATTGCATTATGGAGCTACCTGTACTTCTCAGGATCGAGTAGACCAAACCCTGAACTCCATTTGTCTTATAAGACTTGCATGAAGATCACTTTTAAACAAACTTCTTTAAACTGTAGATCCTGCCAAGTCTGAGCTGATGTCACTGGAAGTCAACATGTGTCTTTTATCCTTTAAGGTTTGCTTGGCCGACCATTGCATTTTCGGTCCTCAGCATTGGCTGTTTAATTGTGCTTCTGCAGAAGAGCATGGACTGCACATCTGGAAACCCCCATCTACCTTGCAATGTCTGCCTGTTGACAGACCTTGTTGATGTCGTAAGGCCATCCTGTGCCTTGTTGCTGTGCTCAGGCTTGCTAGTGTGCAAGTTGTTGTTTTTTAAAGAGCTTGTAAATTCAACATGTTTTTTTCTCGATTTTACATCACAAGGAGTTGTTGTAACCACTGAGTTATGCAACTACCTTCAGGTGATTATACATTAGCAAATCAATCAAAGCTGTAGGAACTAGGGCTGCAACCAACTAATCGATAATGAGAATTGTTGGCAACTATTTTCATTATCAATTAGTTGGTGTTTATTCCCAGTTCTCTGGAAGCTGTTTTGTAGGCTTGTCACTTCTCCCAGTGGGGAACGGAGGGGACACAGACCCCTGCAGCTGGTGTCCAGTGGTGAGGAGTTCTCCCACATATCCCCCGCCTTAGTTTAACTGGACGAGCAGCGCTAAAAAGATCAAATAGTGATCAAAATGAACTAATACCAATAAATTTGTGTTGAATATCCGTGAAAAGTGATAAAATAAAATTACATTTACCCCTAGTGTGACGAGTGATGACTTCTATTAAGGTGTAACAAAGTGTTAAATTGAAAGCTGCCGTACTGTAAACCCATAGGTCTAGAATGTATTAACCGCATATACAGCGCTACTATTCAATCAGTGGTCATTAAAGTGTGTACATCAAAACTGTTTTAACAGACAATTGTGTCACCTATTTACAATAAGTGCTAAATCGCAAGTGATGGTGAAAAAGAAACAATGGTGTTTAACAATAATTATCAAAGAAAATAAACCGTGACAGAAAATTGTCAAACTCTGGTACTAATGTGTTCCAAAAATAGAATAATAAACTATGGTGTTATATTATTCATAAACAATTTTCTTCCATTATATGATATATTTCTGTGCGCAAAAAATATGTGAACAATGATGATCTCTGTGAAGGGTTAACCCTGTGAATTAAACAAAAAATAAATATAAAAAATAAAAATACGCTAAACAAAAAATAACGTTTTTGTGATTATTTCAATACCTTTGAGTGAGGGTGATCAAACCTTCCAGTGTTCAGTGATTACACAATGGTTTTTCTGGGGATTGTGTTGTAGTCAACACATACCCCTTTAAATTGCGTACTCACCACAGGTTTTTGGCTGTAACAGACAGCCCCACACGATTTGTCTACCGGAGCACGTTGGCCCGATGTCTTTATCGATACTTCCTATGCCATCACTCTTCTAAGTATAGAATGTTCATTCATTCATGCAAAGAAAAAGGTCCTTTATAGTGCAGTAATTTCCAGGAGTTTATTCGAAAATAAAATATCAATTACAATAAAAACACGTCCGGCCGGTTTAACAACAATCAAGTTTGGTATGGTAGACCTGCCCCTACGCGTTTCGTCACCACCGACGTCCTCAGACCTGCATGCTCCCCTGAAGATGTTGGTTGTGATGAAACGACACGTAGGGGCGGGTCTACCCCAGAAAAACCATTGTGTAATCACTGAACACTGGAAGGTTTGATCACTCAAACGGATTGAAATAATCACAAAGACTTTATTTTTCGTTTTGCATATTTTTATTTATTTTTTGTTTAATTCAAAGAGTTAACCCTTTACAGAGATCACCATTGTTCACATATTTTTTGCGCACAGAAATATATAATATAATTGGAAGAAAATTGTTTATGAATAATATGATAACACCATAGTTTATTCTATTTTTGGAACACATTAGTACCAGAGTTTGACAATTTTCTGTCACGGTTTATTTTCTTTGATAATAATTATTGTTAAACACCATTGTTTCTATTTCAACATCACTTGCGATTTAGCACTTATTGTAAATAGGTGACACAATTGTCTGTTAAAACAGTTTTGATGTACACACTTTAACCCCTTCATGACAGCTTGTTTTTAGTTTCTGTTCGTAAATGACTGACACACTTTTGACATTTTTGCTGTGTGATTCTTCCACGTCAGTAATATACTTTCTTACAAAGTGCACCCACACATATTATATATTGTTTTTTAGAGGACAGATAGGGCTACATATTTATATCACTTAGGACAAATAAAATATAAAAAAAGAGGAACAAACGTTAAAAAAAACACTTTTCCCAGTTTTTATTTGTAGTATTTTTTTACAAAACCAGCACAGCTAAAAAAATGCAATAAATACATGAATTTATTTGTCCCTTATTTTTTATTTTTTTACACTTTTTTATTTTTTTACACTTTTCACATTTTTTTTTAAACTTAGAAGGTTACCAGCCTTCTAGTGCAGCAAATAACTCGTCACGTACAGTGTACGTGACGAGTCATTTGGTCCCTTTGTGGCGGGACGTACAGTGTACGTCTCCCGTCACGAAGTGGTTAATGACCACTGATTGAATAGTAGAGCTGTATATGCGGTTGATCCCCTCCTTACCACTGCCACTCTGCAGCTCTATCATCCCAGCTGGAAGCCAGCTGCATGCTGCGGTTTATGTCCCCGCGGATCCCCACTGCTCTATCCTGCCTGTACCGACAGAGGCAGTGGGGATTGGAGGGGACAAGCATCCGGCACCCAGTGGAGAGACCGCCTGGCAGCCAATGCCGCTGTGACTCTATATTGGGTGCAATAGCCAATAGTAGGCTGGCTATTGCACCCACCCACTATATGGTGTCATTGAGCAGAGTGGACCTGAAGGAGACCTGCATGCAGTTCTATTCTTAAGTAAACTTTGTAACACTCTTTTGTGTATGTCAAATAAAAGATATTACATGTTTTTTTTATCCGACTAATTGATTATGTAAATAATCGTTGGTTGTAGCCCTAGTAGGAACAGTCCTGCATTAAGTTTTGCTAGAGGTTTTTTTCCTTTTGGTAATTCTGGTAAGATTTTTCTAGCAGTGTTACCTAGTGCTTCTCCATGGCACTGTGGTGACTATAGCAGTTATTCAAGGTTATCTCCTTGGTACTGCTTTGGCACACAATATTTTGACCCCACCAGTCCCTGCTGGACTGAATTGTGCTATATTACTGGGCCCTGCATTTGTTGCCCACCATGATACTTTGTGCACTGTGTGATTAGCTGCAGGGTGCTTCAAAGGTCCAGGGCCTTGGGTCATCTGGATGGGAGCCCTGACCCTGGATACCCCCCTAGAAGGCAAAGCGTGTTTGACACGCTAATCTGACCTGTTCCTGTAGCAATGCCATGTTAGCCTTCTCAGCTCATTGGGCCCAGGTCATTCTAGATGCCTTTGTACAAATGTTGTGTTCAGGGGTAACAAACAAGAGTCTTTCTCTCTGCCTCCTCTTTTGCTATCTGCCAATGTCTCCCTAAAGGCGTGCAGACCTCTTTGCTGCCCTATACCAGCTTCTCTTCTAGGGCAGAGAATCCCCATCCCAAACCAGTGTAGTTTCAGGGTTCTGTTTGTACCTATTCACTGTCCCTAAGGCAGAGGGAGGGGTTTGCTCCATTAAAATCTGAAGATCTTTAACAAGTTTCTGCAAAGGTTACTAGTGCGATCCTCCTGCTCTGTGATTTACCTCTTTGCTTCCAGATCATTTCTAGGCCTCAGTGGACATCAAGGATGCAAATTTGCACATCACCATTTGGCCAACCTACCATTAATCCCTGTGTTTTGCTTTGGGCAACACTTACAATTTGTTGTGTTTCCCTTCGATTTGTCCACTGCACTCAGGGTATTTTCCAAGGCATTGGTGCCCTGTTTTAGCCATCCTTTAGTCCCAGGAGATCCACATTGTTGGGTACTTTGGGCAAACTCCTGTGCAGGGAACAGTTGCCCAATGTTTAAAGGAGAATATGCTCGCTACAGGACTGCATTCTGAATTCACAGAAGTTGACGGTGGAGCCTGCATGCCACTTGGAGTATTTGGCCCTAGTCATGGACACTGTCCTGGCCAGGGTTTTTCTTTCCCTAAAAAAAAGCTGCTGTCTCTCCCTGCTCACGCTCAGACTTTGAAGTCCAGGAGCAGGCCGACCATCTTTTGTGTGAAGGCACGGTACAGCTCCTGGTAGAATCTCTGTAGGCACTCCCGGATCGGCCTGTCCCCTTTTCCTTTGCCAAGGACTGGTCTTCAAACCTGCTTCTGGCTTTAACAGCTTGGCTCTAACAGCTTGGCTGTTGAAGCCCATGTCCTGAAAGACGAGCATCTTTTGGACAACATCACTCCTACGCTTCTTAAGAGGAAGTCAACCTCTCGCAAGGTCTACCATCTCATCTGGAAAGCATACTGTAGTTTACTTGGTGTGAAGGCAGAAAGTTTCATTCTTAAAAGTACTGCATGGGACATGTTCTATGCTTTCCACAGTCAGGCCTGGACCAGCATTTTGGAGCGGAGTATAATCCAGGGATAGCTTGCCTGTCCCTCCCTAGTGAAGGATTTTGTACAGGGGGTCATTCATACTGGTCCTGCTCTATGGGCTCTGTTGATGCCGTGAGACCATAACTTTGTGTTGTTACATTGTCCAATTAAGGTAGCTGCTTAACCCTTTGGCTTAAAGAATAACTCTTAACCTGTATCCTGTTATGTACTCTCAAGAAATTGATTTGTATGAGACAAAAATCCTGTTTTGGACTAAGCCTTCTTCACCCTATTCAAAACTAAAAAAAGAAAATACCTGTTGCCTAGAGATAGAATTTACTAATTACTTAGCCCTAATGTCTGCAAAATACTTAACTGTGTGCAAGTGTACCTGGTAGAATTGGTGCCATTTTGAAGACACAGGGTGGACACCTCAAATATTAAATAAGGGTTTTTTTGTTTAAAAATCCTATTCATTATATTATTTGCACAGTACTGTATATATGAAAAAGAAAAGTTAGCTACAACGAATGACTTTGAAGCTGAACACCTGGCCGATATGAAAAGCACAAAGTTATGCAGCTTTATATTCAATAATATATATATTTTATATAAATGCAACTTAATTTAACTTGAGATTAACTTAATAAAATCTCCTGCACAGTGGCTCCCAGTAGTCTGGGAGAGGGAGCAGGGCTGGGAACCAATCTGGTGTACGGCATGCAATTGCGTTGACAAGGAAGAAGCTAACAGAAGAAATAAGCAGAGGGATGACCTTATTGGATCCACAACCCAATCAACAGCCTGGGGGCAAGGAGATAACACCTCTATATTACTTACTATAACAGAGAAAATGGTATCATATTCCTGGCTGTTATGAGACTATATAAATACTGTAACATAATGGACAAAAACATCTAAATCCTTTGGCGCGTAAAACCGCTACCTTATATGCATTTCATCGGTGTATTTAGAGTTCAGTCTTCAAATGACCCTAACAATCCTGCTGCCACATGAGAGCCCAGAAAACTTCAACCCTGGTGCAAGTGCAGAACTACCATGTACTGTAGCCATTTCAGAAGCACACATATACCATCTGTAGTAAAGTGTCTGGACACTGCAATTGCTGATTTCTGGAGTCTTAATGTAAAGGAAACAGTTGCTTATGGTAATCAGGCAGCACATAAACAAAAAAAGATTGCAAAAAATGGAGTATAACTGGGCTAAAGTGAATTGTTATGAATTTTTAGGCTGGATTGCTCCATAATTCCTGCACCTACAGAGGTCATTGCTTTGTTTTTTTTGTTTTTAAACAACTTGTGTACTGCTTATTAAGACTATGTAAATACTTAAAGTGTATCTAAACCAAAAGCAAACTACACTATATTGGCAAAAGTATTGTGACGCCTGCCTTTACACGCACATGAACTTTAATGGCATCCCAGTCTTAATCCGTAGGGTTCAATATTGAGTTGGCCCACCCTTTGCCGCTACAACAGCTTCAACTCTTCTGGGAAGGCCGTCCACAAGGTTTAGGAGTGTGTCAATTGGAATTTTTGACCATTCTTCCAGAAGCGCATTTGTGAGGTCAGGTACTGATGTTGAACGAGAAGGCCTGGCTCGCAGTCTCCGCTCTAATTCATCCCAAAGGTGTTCTATGGGGTTGAGGTTAGGACTCTGTGCAGGCCAGTCAAGTTCCTCCACCCCAAACTCGATCATCCATGTCTTTATGGACCTTGCTTTGTGTACTGGTGCGCAGTCATGTTGGAACAGGAAGGGGCCATCCCCAAACTGTTCCCACAAAGTTAGGAGCATGAAATTGTCCAAAATGTCTTGGTATGCTGATGCCTCAAGAGCTTCCTTTACTGGAACTAAGCAGCCAAGTCCAACCCCTGAAAAACAACCCCACACCATAATCCCCTTCCACCAAACTTTACACTTGGCACAATGCAGTCAGGCAAGTACTGTTCTCCTGGCAACCGACAAACCCAGACACGTCCATCGGATTGCCAGACAGAGAAGCATGATTCGTCACTCCAGAGAACACGTCTCCACTTCTATGGATTCCAGTGGCAGCCTGCTTTATACCACTGCATCCAACGCTTTGCATTGCACTTGGTGATGTAAAGCTTGTATGCAGCTGCTCGGCCATGGAAACCCATTCCATAAAGCTCTCTGCCCACTGTTGTTGTCCCAAACTGAAGGCCACAACAAATTTGGAGCTCTGTAGCTATTGACCCTGCAGACAGTTGGCGACTTGTGCGCCTCAGCATGCGCTGACCCAATCTGTCATTTTACATGGCCTACCACTTTGTAACTGAGTTGCTGTTGTTCCCAGTTGCTTTCACTTTGTTACAATACCACTAACAGTTGACCGTGGAATATTTAGTAGCAAGGACATTTCATGGAACACCTGAATCCAATGATTTGGATCGATGTCCCAATACTTTTGTTACAATACAATAGTTTTCTGTTTGTAGACTTTTTTTTCTGGTGATCTACCACATGCGTCTGTTGTTTTTCAGCTTCCTTTAATGGACCAAGCTGTCGAGCAAAAGTGGCAATAGAGGATTAAGACAAACCCTTTAACATGGGTGGTTATAATAGCTTTTCTTAATTTAAAAGCTAAATCACCACAATTCCAATCACCACAGCAATGTCCAACTATGCTTTCTCTCAAAGCATGGGTTACATATATATTGTAGAACCCATTGTACACGTATTGTAATGATCATCATACCTAATCAATGATCTAAACTAGAATCTTTGTGTTGCAATTAATATAGAATATTTATAGTGAAGGGTACGTTTTTGGACAAAAGCTCATTCTAGTTGTATCCCTTCACTTCATCTTTTGTGGCCAACAGCTTACATATCCAAAAGAGGAATCTATTCTAAAGCTGGCAAACATTATGATAATTTGATAGCGATTTCAAACTTTTGATTCCAGTAATTGTTAAAATGGAAAATAAACCGAAGACATAAATTGTGGTTTCCATTGACCGCAAGGAGATAAAGCTGACATTGCTTCAATTGAACCTGGCAGAAAAAAATCTGATGACTTTTGAACTACATTGCCATAGTTTGTTTTACTGTTTCTCACTTTCTCTTTCTAAACACAAAGCTTGAAGCTGTCAATTTGCTGCCTTAGACTTCACAATTGCCCAAAAATGATCAAACTTATGGGTGGTGCTTAGTTTCTAGCATTTACTTGCAGTTGTATTTGTGATTCTCCGATAATGAAAAGGAGAGGGAATTGGTGGAAAACTTTAGAATTGCATCCGTATACACAAGTGCAGTAGGTGTCAACAGACTCACACTGCAGCACACCACAAAGCACATGCTTTGCATTGTGGTGCGCTGCATTAAAAAAAAGGTTCTGTTTTTTTTTTTCTTGTTGCCATTCATTGGCAGCCCATTCTTGATCAAATGGCTGCCTTAATGCAACACACAGTAACATTTTATGCAGTAGAGCACTGCAATGGAATAGCATAGTGTGAAGGGGGTCTTAGTTTTCTGATCTGCACTGCTGGCCATGTGGTGTGTAGAATATGAGGACTTAGGATGGGACTTCCTAAAATAGCAAGCAGAATGAGCTTTCCATATGTTTTATGAATCTTCCAGCTTATTAAATCTCAGCTGCTATATATGTTTAATATTTTAGCAAATATGGTTTAAGCAGTTTAGAGTTTTAAGTTGGACATTTTTACTGTTTAAAAAATTATTATACAATATATTGAAAACATCTATATAATTGCCTTATCATTGATTATAACTTAAAGGATAAGGAAACCTTCAAACAGCATTTTCTCAATGTTTCCTCACCCTTTCCCTCTTCCCACTGTCCTAATCTAACCACTCCACTTTTTTTTAACTCTATATTAATGCAGTTCTGGCACTGAGTCGCCAAATGTGTTGTTGCGCAATGTTCACCTGATGCTTGTGTGTCTCCTACTTTCTGCTGTGTGCATGTTCAGTAGAACCCTATATAGGGCCAGGAGACTCCTCTGCCTCCCAACCCAAAGTCTACAGGGTTGGACTCCACATGCATTAAGAGCAAGACCTGGACCCAGCATTATTGATAGCACTGCTGCTCTCCTCTAAACTGGAGTGATCCCTGCACATACCAACAATTATCTCCTACACAGAAAGTCTCTCATCATTAATTCATTTGCAGTTCTCATCAGTAGATTAAGAGACAATTAGGAGTGAAAAATAAGTTAGTGTTTGGGGGACTTCCTGTGCTAGGAACTGTGTGCTGTTATCTGTAAAGGGTTCGGCAGATTAAAGGGAAAATCAGCAGTGTTGTCACTAAATGTCAAGTCCACTGTGTCTGTAGGCTAGAGTGTATGACGCATGCATGTTTTTAGTCCCCAAGTTCAGAACTTTAAATTTATTAACATTAAACCTAATTTGCCAAATAGATGTCCAATCACACAGAGCATTCAGGCCTGCTTGTAGGTTGGAGACATGTCTGTAAGGCCTGTATTCCACTATATAACTTGGTGTCATCTGCAAACACAGAAATAGTACTTTTAATCTCCAATTCTATGTCATTTATGAAAAGATTAAACAGTAAGGGGCCCAACACTGAACCTTGGGGGACACCACTAACAACCTCAGACCATTCCGAGTATGAATCATTGATCACCACTCTCTAAATACAGTCTTTAAACCAGTTTTCTATCCAATTGCAGATTGAATACTCTATACCTACTGACCTTAATTTATACATTAGCCGCATGTGGGGAACTGTGTCAAACGCTTTTGCAAAGTCCAAGTATACTATATCCACAGCCATTCCTCTGTCCAATGTATTACTCACTTCCTCATAAAAAGAAAGAAGATTTGTTTGGCAACTTCTGTCTTCTGTGAATCCATGCTGACTATCACCTATGATATTATTTTCAAGCAAAAACAAGTGGGATCCTTGATCAAACTTTGAAGTATCTTCCCAACTATTGAAGTTAAACTTACAGGCCTGTAATTACTTAGTGACCCACATGGGCCTGTAATTACTTGGTAAAGACTTTGAATCCTTCACAAATATAGGCACCACATTGGACTTGCGCCAATCCACCGGTACCAGGCCAGTCATTAAAGAATCTCTAAAAATTAGATACAATGGCTTTGAAATTATACAGCTCAATTCTTTGAGGACACACGGGTATAAGCCATCCGGTCCAGGGGCTTTGTTCACCTTAATTTTGTCTGTTTTCGGAAACCATATCAATAGTCAGCCATTGTGGTTCATTAGAGGCTATGGCACTGCTAACCACATTATGGACTTGAGTTACATCCTGTTCCTTGGTGTGCACAGAGCTGAAGAAAGTATTTAATAGAATTACCTTCAGTTTGTCCCCAGTTTCCTTCTAAGGGGCCTACATGCAAAGACTTGTGTTGCAATGGGGCATGACCTAACTTCTGGACCTGTCAGCTCCCACAACCTTGCTACCCCCTGTTTCTGCTGTGACCTACACAGGCACTGTAATCTCTCGCAGCTCACAACATCATCTGTCCCCAAACTAACCTTTGCTGCTGCTTCTTGGGAGGACTACATGTGGAGTTGCAGTTTACAGCTTCTCCCGGAGGCACCACTCACTACTGCACCTGCAATCACCATCGCCTGAATTCCACTTCTCACTACCAATGACTGAAACCACCCCACCACTACTCCATCACTCCACCCCACTCATTCTTTCACCACTGCAGGTGAACCCCACCCCTTTGCCCCTGCACACCATCCCCCACTCTCACTATTGCTCAGACCACCACCATCACTCCCTGCTCCTCCCACCTGTCCTACATCACTTTCCACAACACCAAGACCCGCCTCTGTGGTTGATGCCACTGTGCTAATGTGCATTTCTGTGCTCTCTGTCATTCCCGTGATGCGTCCTTCAAAATTCAGTCCATTCATTGAATGGCACACTTTGTTAGTCCTATAATGGCAGACAACAGTTTCTCACTGTTTGCATTCAATGCACTGTATTCCCTCATCTTGGGAAGTAAATCATTTCTGCACAGCCAAGGTGCAAAGAAGTGGCTTAATTTCTTTAACAGATCATTAGTTTATTTTAATCATTAATCAATATTGTTCACCAGTTCCTTCAAATATGGGTCAACAAACATGGCCAGGGACTGCAAATTTGAACTCACCAAGACATAATTGAATGATTGGCTTTTTTGGTGGTTAGTGCATGAAAACCTTGCTATTAATCCTGGTACTCCAACCTGCCTTGTTGATGGACCTGCATACTGTACTCAAAAGTGGTAAATTATTTGACTGCACCTTAAAGGCCAACTTCTGGGCAATAATTAAAAAAAAAAAAAAGCAGGTGCCTATAATAATAATAATAATAAAAAAAAGCATATCAGGCTGCAATACTCGCATTCAATCCGGAGCAGCCCACCAAAACAATAACTTTTCTCCACAAAATTTACTAAAACTTTCATTGGATGTCATTCAACTCAGAAGACTGAAGGGATACTGTGACTGCAAGGCGTTACAACAGTGCATTTTATGCTCAGTGTAATTATGCTTTTTTCCATTATCGAGGTCCGCCCAGTGGCAGAGAAGAAGCGAAGAGGACTCTGCAGACACATGACTAAACTGAAAACTTTGGAAAAGGTAAGTATAAATAAATCATAACATAGTGCCCTTTGGAGGGAAGCTGAGCGTTGATATTTTTACACCGCTGCAGTGTTCAAACATGTTAATGTGAAATATGTGAAATATACCGATTACCACTAATTACCTATATTATGTTACATTAGGTGTCTTGACTATAACCCTTTTCTGTTTAGGATCTCTGTGGGTGGACACTTGTTATACAGTACTCTTGTAATTTAACATTTAATTGCTAATTAATCTAATTTATTAGATTAATCTAATTTATTAACTGTAAGTTAATGTAACAAGTCAATATCCCGAAACAACGTTGTACGAAAAACTGATGAAGGAATATACCTGTATATGGCCATATATTAAATGCAAGCTTTGTACCCACTGATGTCCTGCTTTGCAGTTTCTTGTTTCTGTATTCATTGCTCTACAAAAAAGCTACGGATGTTACTTCTGACATGATAGTCCCAGAGAAGAAATGTATGATGGATGAACTCAAACCAAGGTATTTTAACAATGCATAATATCTTATACACTCTTGCTAATGGTTTTCGGTTTGTGTAAAAGTAAAATTGTATAATGTTTTACTCCTTTGAAATATTTGTAAATCAACATTTTAGCCAATCTATGTTATACAGACTTTAGATTTACAATTCCAAAATTGTACTGTTTATACTGGCTTGGAAAATAAGACTGGGTCAGCATTATTCAATGAAGAGTTCCTGGTTCTTAAGTGCAGTACCAATTAGAATTCCCTTTATTAAAGTTAGACTAAACCAAGAGGACTTCTGATTGGATGCTTTGTGTTACTGCACTTAACAATTAGCCCTAAAGAATTCAGCAACTAATACTGACAGTCTATCTTTTCCAAGGCAATATATATAGTACAACTGGTTGCTTTTCTTTTATGAGCCATGTTCCAAACTAAGAACCTTTTTAGTAGGGCACTGCACGGGGCTTACCACCAAGTTAACTATATTGAGAATTACAAGTAATATAGGGTTTAGAAACAACCACGTTTCTTTAAAGAAAACCCAATAATGACAGTACTTACACACTTTACGGGAAGATCTGCACCCAAGCACCGCCCCTTTGTATACGTTCTAGAGGGGGCGGTGCTCCTACCGAGGGTATGGATCCCGTGCCCTCCCTCAACTCGGCCAGGGGGAGGTGCTGGATCCTGCTGACTTTCTGGAGGGGACGACGCTACTAATTGTGGCGCCGCCCCAACAGGCAGAGCAGCTGGCTGGGGAGGGGCCACGCCTATTCAGTGGAACTCCCACTCTCGGATGCGCTTATAAGGGTGCATGTGCAGACTACTGGCCCGTCCTATCTGCCCACGTTAGGTGCCGTCAATGGGACGACATGGGGGTTGCTTAATGGGAGCATGGAGGGGGCACAGTGGGAGGTTCTGAGAGAAGGAATTGCCCCTAACAGTCCGAGGAGTTTCACCAGTACAAGGTATACTATCTAACTACAATATGGGTCCCTTCCAAGTTCATACATAGAGTTGAACCTTTTAACTAATATCAAACACCATATC
>NW_017307826.1:0-12201 GCF_000935625.1 Nanorana parkeri
AGACAGCCAGGGGAGAGAGAGAGGAGAGACAGCCAGGGGGGCAGAGCAAAGAGAGACAGCCAGGGGAGAAAAAAAGAGGAATGACAGCTAGGGGAGAGAGCGAGGAAAGAGGGCCAGGAGAGACAGCCAGGAGGATGAGTAAGGAGAGACAGCCAGGAGAGAAAGTGTGAGGGAGGTTTTTTTTCATTGGTAGATCTCCTGTAGCTCATCATTTGAAAAGTAGATCTTATCAAAAAAATTGTGGGCACCCCAGGTCTAGAATATTACAAGCTTGGGGTTTCCTCTCTAAGCGTTACAAACATCTTTATCTAACAAAAGCAGTTTACCCCACCCCTACCACAGGACTGATCAACCCATTGTTATTGGTTATTATGTATTGATTTCAATTTTTGAGTAAAAAAGCCTATTGGTAGAATACAATATATTAACCACTGAGCAATATAAAATGCTGAACTCCACGTAAACAACTAAATATGCCCATAAAATGCAAATATAGGAGCTGTTTTATCAGCCAAAGGATTTCTATTTCTATTAGTTAAGCCCTGAGATGTACCCCAGCCCTGCTAGAGAGCACAGCAAGCCTGGAGACTTAACTTTGTTCTACTGCATTTAAGCAACACAGCCTGTTCACCCCTCTGCCATTCAGTAGCTCATTGGAGGACACAGAAGTCTATTCTTCAATATGTGGATATAGACACCAATTTTAGGAGGTCAAGATGCAACAAACACTAAAAATGGACACAACCCTATCAAGTGGTTATACCCCTGCACGTGAGCTCAGGAGTTGCAAGCAGTGAAAAAACAGGAAAAGGTAAAACAACCTGCCAGAAAACATCTGTGACAAATGACCAACAACACAAACGAGCACCCATCACATGGGGAGGGAGCTAGAGAAAAAGGAATTTACAGAAAGAACAAATTCCAAAAATACATTTTCTCCTAGGGCTTATTGGAGGACACAGAAGTCTCTTCAACATGTGGGACATTCAAAAGCAGTTCCCAAAATTGAGGTTGGGCAAGCACACAAAAGAAGAGGGCACACATGCACACTAGCAACCCAGCAGTAGAATGAGCACTGACCGCAAACTTGGTGGTGGTGGGGGTGAGAGGGTTTGGTCATTCAACAGGCCTGACATCAAATCTGTCTAGTTATGGTCGTGCTGGACAGTGGAGACCCAGGGACATTCTGGAATTAGAGTGTCCGTAATGGAGAAATAAACCCTAATAGCCCTCACTACCGTATATCAACAGTGTGAAGGGCAATCTCCTTAGGATGAACAGGAGCTGAACAAAAGAATGGGAGCACAATGTCTTTATTGAAGTCGAAAGAGGACACAATTTTATACTTATGAAGCATAAGAAAAGGTGTCTTGCAGGACAAGGCTTGCAGCTAAGAGAGGTCTTGAGCATGATTTTAAAAGGAGGCCATTGAAGAACCCCCCAAAATACACATGAAAGGTTCCACTAAGCAAGAGCGGATCTAAAAGGAAGGGGCAATGTGAGTAACATCCTGGATGAAAGTACAAACCAAGGACTGTTCGGCCAGAAGCCATTGTAACAGAACAGGCCAGGTGAGGGGTTCTGAACTAAGGGCAAATGAAAACACTACAAAGGCAGTGGAAAACAGCTCTAGAGAGCCAGAGTAACTTAAAGAGCCTAGTACACACACACACACAAAAAAAAGGGCACTTCACACAGTAAGAAAAACAACTCTCCAGGGAGACCAAAATACTTGTCACAGAACAGCCTTGCTCACTGCTTCCTGAGAGTAGGTAGTATTGCTGGAGTGAACTTCAAGATCTAGGAGACTGGTAATGACAATTGCAGTATGGCCGCTGCAGTGGCTACCACTGACTCATAATAGGCAGGGTCATTGAAGTAAAAGTACCAAATGTTAGTGGCCTGGGATTACACTGCAAAGTAATGGCTGCTGTAATGAATGTCCATAATACTGTTATGCAGTATGACACTGCCAGCAGCATCTATATAGAACATTCTTCAGAATCTATGTCTAGAGCCAGCAGAGCTTGAGAGCCATCATACGTCCTCAGTATAATGAGCTACACTGGGCTCATGTGCAGGAGTGTTACCACCAGATTAGTTGGTGTCATTTTTAATTTGCATAGTGTCCGAAGCTCCTAGAGGAGGTGGCCATAACCACATGTTAAAACAAAGACTTGTGTTCGCCAGAGAATGCTGGGAGAAAAAAAAAATGTATGATTTTATTAATACATAACTGCATTCATTTTAATTTGTACATGAAGTGTAGCTTTAAAGGAAAACACAATCCCCTCCTGGTGAACCATGGACTGTACAAGGAATTTAGTTGAACGTTTAACAAATTTGTACTTTTTTCTTTTTAATAACCCATGCTTGCTTTACCATGTGCATTCTGAAAATTATTTTACATGGGAAGGTCTGCCTTTATCATCATCATCATCATCAGCTGCTCCGATTCTGTATTGTAACAAGACACACTCCATTGTCTGCATCCCTCAAGGGCTACTGCCCACCTTTGTGTTCTGGTAAGTTGTATTTAAATTTGTTTTATTGAGCATTAACAAGCATTGTATTAAGGCAGCCTATTAAAATAACTGCCAATGAACCAGAACAGCCAAAATAAATGTACCTGCACCTTTTTCCCCCCAGAGCAGACCAAAACAACATATGGTATTGTGTGGGCTGGTGGTGCGTTGGGTCGTTATTTAAAATAAAAAATGTCCCCGTGAGGCACCAACTCACATAGGATTTGTTACCGCAATGCATAGGTATGAAGCCAGCATAAGACAAGGACAAGCCTTAAGCTGGCCATACATGGAGTGAAATGTGCTCTATGGATGGCCCCGTCAAAAGCCGTCATCCGTCAATCTGAAAATCGAAGGAGCCGGCAGAAAATTTGCAGCCACACACTATTCGGGTATTCTGACAGCCGAACACCAGCCAATGTC
The DNA here is from genome assembly GCF_000935625.1 of Nanorana parkeri. Classification (NCBI taxonomy): domain Eukaryota; kingdom Metazoa; phylum Chordata; class Amphibia; order Anura; family Dicroglossidae; genus Nanorana; species Nanorana parkeri. The sequence goes on from NW_017307826.1 coordinate 2,949, forward strand.
AGAATATAATAGCCTAGGGAGGGTGGGGAGACTCCCCTCCAACAGCATGGATAAGGGAATTGGGAGTTTTGTTTAAAAACTAGCTCAGGAAATAAAATGTAATACCTGCTGCAGAGGAGCAGGTACATTTGAGAAAAGGATAGCAGTTGCAGAAGTTTACAGGTAACTTAATTAGAAAACTAAAGTCAAAATTTTTCTAATGTACTCCTGTGACCCAAAGTCAGCATCTAGCGGCTACTGCCTGCTATATGGAGACAACGCAGAGCCATGCTACAGCTGGGAAAGATCCCAACAGAGCCAGAACCAGCTGTGCCCACCCTCTTCCCAGGCTGTCCTTCAAATGAGCGCTGGAGAAACAGAGTGGGTGGGGAATCTCTGCGAGAAACCATGATTGACAGTCACCGCTCTCTGCAGAGAGAAGACTGACACTGCCAGTACTAAGTATTGGGAAGAGTACATTTTCCTCTCCTAGTACTTCTAGAACTTTCTATTTAAAAAGGTACAACTCCAGTAAAAAATAATTCACTAAAATGAAGCATTGCAATGTATACAGGAAGCAAAGCCTAGTTGCTTAGGACTTCATATTTTATCCGGGCATTGTTGATTGTACCAATCCCTTTTGTCTGTAATCTGGCATTCTTGGAATGTGCTAGATAGTGCTGTTAAAACGCACCTGCAGGTTCCTCAATGTCTGTCATATGGGGTTTAAAAAAAATGTGCATCAGTGCTTAAAATATAGGGTTTCGCATAGGCACCAATTAGACTCCAAGTAAAAAGGAGAGAAAGCCAGCACAGTACAGGAAATCTAATCTGAGCCCGGTATTACGTCTGCGAAATGTGGGTGCAGTGGATTACAAAGAATACAGATTAGGGAAAGCAAGTGAATGGCTATAAGTAGTATTTATGTTATATCATAATTATCTAATTTCATTGATTACTTACCTATTGCCAAGAACTGCTCTTTAATCCTAGTCAAAGATCTGCATCGCATTCACGCTAAAAGAGCGATGGCTTTTCATTATTTTTTATTCAATCTTCACATGAATGCTAGAACTTTTACTGCTAGAGAAACTTAAATGTTGCCTTTAAATGGACTTGCAGTACTAAGATCATGAGCGTAATTCCTACCAGGGCAATAGATAACAATAGTGAGGACTGTAGCATCATCCGGGGCAGCTAACGTAGTGCACATAGAGGAATTCATGCCGGACAGCTATTGTATGCCGACTGCTGGCGCCCGTGGCAGTCCGAAAGTTTCACTGCAGTCGCTGTTCGGCTGACAATTTTCCACTCAGCTCCTTTCATTTTGTTTAATTCATTGCTTGTTTGGAATCAGCCAAAATACTAACAGTGTATGGCCAGCTCAAGTGAAACTATGCAAAATTTAAGCAAATGAAGATGTAGATTTTGAAAAAGCTCCAGCTTGTGACGAAATCTATGTTCATGAAGCAGAATAGAAACCTAAAAGGCAGTATATACCACTTGCAGTAAACATAAAGCCAGAATTAACAATGATTTCATTACTTACATGTGGAAGCAGATGTAAAAATGCATCCCCACTTAAAGTGCCGACTGCCAACGCCACCAGGAAACTTAGCAAAAATTTGAAGAACACTTTATTCATCAGAGGAACCAAGATGATGCCCAGCAAAGATAGCACACTTATAACAGTAATTGATATAAAGCCACCAATCCATGCTGTGGAAAGAAAACAAAGATTACCAGGCTGGAAAGAACATGCTTAACCCCTTCATGACTGAGGCCCTTTTTTCAATTTTTGCACCCATGTTATATTCCACATTTTAGGCCTGAAAAGAAATAATGATCACACATTTGATATCAAAATGAACAATTGAACATGTGCTTTGCCCATGCAAGGCACATCAACTGATTTACTTTCATTCAGACAACCGCAGCAGTCTTTATCTTCTTAATACTCCCATACCACTACGTTCAGCCACCAGGAGCTAAAAGGAAAGCCCCATTTAAGCTGGGGGTCACTGGAGTATTAAGTTACACAGACTGGCCCAGCACTAACACATGGAGCCAGTCCTGTGCTCCTCTATACCAACAGGGCATTTCCTTTTTTCCTTTGGCTCTTGCCACTGAATAGACCAGTAGGGAAGCAAAGGAATTGGAAGTATATGCTGCTAGGAATTGGAAAGGGTGGGGGAGTGAGACAGGGAGCGTAAAGTAACGTTTTGTTTTAAGCTTATAGAAGAATATAACGGTCATGAAGGTAGATGTACATTAGTTCTGCATTACACTACCGTTCAGAGATAGTTTTGAAAGAACTCACGTACATTAAAGGGTATCTATGGTCAAAAAGTTAAAATAAATATGTATTTCTACAATACATTTCCATAAGTTTTATCTAACTCCTAATAAGCATATTGATCTAGAAGTTTATAAACATAATTATTGAAGATGCGCATAGGATGTACTTCCTCGATACACTGACAATTTCACACTGTGAATATACACTTCCTTGTGTCACGACTCCTACAGAGCCTGCCTCTTGAACTACAACTCAATACCTGAACAATGTAACATTACTATCGCTTGCTGGAAGCAATGCATGGTGGGCTACGTAGTCTTGAGAAATTGAGACTGCATCAAGCAGCAGGAAAAGAGACTCAAAGCACACAGGGAATCCAGGACGTTGTTGAAAGTGATGGGCAGAAAGTCAGCACTCACTACATAAAAAGGGATTTTTTCGTGTAAGCTTTGATTGCATTATTAAACAACTATAGTATGTATGCCTATTACAGTGCTGACTACCCCCCTGAGCCCTTATGTCACAACAGTCGGTCCATTCAACCTAAATGATAAACCCTGCCAACTGAGAGCATCTACAGTATTCTATAAGAAATCATGAACTAATTCAGTTCTATAATATTGAGAATATACCACATACTGTAAACCTTAAAGTACAACTAAAGGTTTTTTTGATTGAGTGGTGAGGGGTTAGAACCAGGTTTTTATTGCTTCACTCGTTCTTATTGCCCTGATCACCAATGTCATTGGGAATGTAAGGGAGGGTGAATCCAAAATTTGTGAGATGCCACCAGAACAAGAATGGAGGGGAAATCTTCCACTGGGGACACTTGCCCATGGGACAACTCTGCAAGATTAGAGTTTTTCACATTGGATCGATATCCTCTCACTTTCTGTTCTGTCTACAGGGTAGAAAGTGAAGAGAAATCTCCCCAATGTGAAAATAAGAACGGACAATGGTTTTAACCCTTCCCTACACTATCCAAAGTGAAATAAAAAGTATTGTGTTTAGATATACTTTATAGGCTTCATTTATAATACTTCCACCTGGCGTATAGCTGAATGGATACCGTTCCAACGGCACTAGCATCCCTCGATGGTGCTGACCAGTTTAGGAATTACCTATACTGGCTTTATAAGAAGTTTTATCATTGAAGCTCAAAGTAAAAAAGTATTTCTTACATATTATTCCTAAAACAACAGCTCTTTCATTTTACATGATACACACAGCTACTTACCTACTTTCACAGAATATACACCTTGGCTGCTTTCAGCCATAGCATCGTCATGATCATTAATCAAGCAGGACTTCCTGTCGATTTGATTAATAATAGCTGGGCAGATATATCTAAACTCATCCAAGTCAAGAAGCATCTGCATGTTCATTCCATGCAAAGTCAGCAGGCGTGAGGCATTTAAACACTAGAAGAAGAAGAAGAAGAGAGAAATATTTGCAATGACACATTTTGCATTCAAGTCAAAGTACATTTAAATAGATAGCTGTGATAATTTAAGGCAATAATACGATTTTGAATTCATATAGAAGGAAACGTGAATAAAAATGAATAGATAACCAAAACATATGTCTGCAAACATAGATACTCCCTGATATAACTATAAAGTGATAATAAAATCAGGAGTTAAATGTTAAAAATGCATTAAAGTACCTTAACTATTAACAAAAATGTATATTATATGTGTAACCACATATAATTATCTCTGAATTGGTATAGACACTGTCCTTCCTTCAGGGGGGTGGCTACTTTTCTTCCCTAAACGTGAGATTGTAGTCTACAATGGGAGTGAGCTTAGAGCGGTGGCTACTTTAAAAACACACACACAATGACTATAGGGAACAGAAGTAGCCACCCTCCAGAAGGGAGGACAGTGTCTGCACCAATTCAGAGATGATTTGACGATCTACGGCCAAGTGATACACAAATGAGATACATTTTTGTTAATAGTTAAAGGTACTTGAATGCTGTAACGTTTAATTCCCGAGTTTGGTGTCACTTTAAAACTTGCCAGCAAAAAAGTGAATACAAAGAAAATAAAATTAAAAAAAATGCACAGAACATACATCTAAGCCAGCCTAATCCAAGTAACTAAGTCACCACGGTGACCAGGAAATGTAGCTGAGCAAGCTGGAAATGTCTCCTTGCCAAAAAAACAGAAGTGATGACTAGCAGGCACCGCTACAACTGATTCTCTGAGCTCATACTGAAACAGAATGCAGTGTTCATATCTGGGGGAACATGCATGCCTCAATACAATTGCAAGCACTGGGTGTCCCAGGAGTTTTACAGCACAATTCCAAGGTATTCCAGGTAACAGGGAGATTAAAGTGGCACAAAATTTAGGAGTGAAATCTTAAAAATTTATACAAGTACCTTAACCATTAACAAAAATGTATCTTATTTGTGTATCACTCAGCTGTAGATTCTCAAATCATCTCTGAATTGGTGCCGACACTGTCCTCCCTTCTGGAGGGTGGCTGCTTTTGTTCCCCATGGTCCATGTGTGTGTTGTAACTTAGCCACCACTCCAAACTTGCTCCATGTGATGGACTACAATCTCATGTTTAGTTTACTCATTTGTACAGAGATTGTAGTCCATCATAGGAGTGAGCTTGGAGCAGTGACTACTTTACAACACACACAAGGACCATGAGGACCAGAAGCAGACCACCCTACAGAAGGAAGGACAGTATCAGCACCAATTCAGAAATGATTTGAGGATCTACAGCCGAGTGATACACAAATAAGATACCTTTTTAACTGTTAACAAAAATGTATTTGTATAGATTTTTAAGAATGAATGAAAAAACTACAAGTCCCATCTGATACTGCGACAGAGGGACTGAGTAGTTCTCAATGGAGCACAAGTGTGGTAACGTCACTGCACTTGTAGTCCATCGATTGTCCATACCAAGGTGCAGAGACTTTCCTATGAAACTGGAGAAGCAGAGACTGGGAGGAACCATCTGCAGGAGCCTGTACACTGTACCCGTGATCCACTGATTGCAGTTGCAATGCGTGGCAGGCTCCGTTGCAAAAAATAATAAAGATGCATGTGCGTTTACTTTTCAACAGAACAGATAGCGATGGAAGGTCCAAAATGTTATGGTTGACATAGGAACAGGAGATATGCAGAAATCTTCCAACTGCGATACTTGTTCCAGTGACAACGAAACCTGACCAAACACCAGCAGAACTTTGTTTGAAAAAAGTAATTAGTGGCGCATTCCTTCCAATTTCTAACAGTTGTTCAGGTCAAATCCATGATCTTTTTCGAATGAAGTGACGGAAAAAAAAAAAAAAAATCAAGGAGCTGGATGGACCAATTTTCTCAAAACAAAATTCTAACAGTAAACATGGTTTTTGTTCAGGAAACTCCACTCATTGCCAAAATCTAATGTTAAAAACACATTTCTGAATGACATTCGTCAAGACTCCGATGACAAGATTGTTCATATAAAAATCTACCAGTGTATGGCCAACTTTAATCCTTCTCCATTTTGGACAGCTTTATCTCACATCCTGCAGGCAGGAAGTAAATGGAAATCTTGCCAAAAAGGACAGACAGAAAAAAAGAAAATACCTGGCAGGTGTTCTAACAATTTCCCACTGAGCAAAAATGTTTTGCTATAGATACACTTTAACCCTTGCCGCCTTGCCGCCAACGCTTTAAAAGTGAACTATGGCCCAACCTTTTTTGCCCATAGTTCTCTTTAGGGTCACAGGAGGACATATACCAGCTGTGCCCACCCAATCTGTTCCTCCAGCCAGCGCTGGAGAAACGAAAAGGGGCGGAATCCCTGCAGGGAACAGAGACTGACAGTCACCGCTCTCTGCAGGGAGATGATCAGGAACTGAACAATCAGAGTCATGTTATCGCTAAGTTCCCAATCAATAGACCCGACATGAGACAGCTTCAGTGTCACGTCGGTTCTAATTGTGGGGATGTATGTAATTGACTCTCCCCATAATTCTCCTTTAAGGGGTTCTTATTACGGAGTCAAAGGCAAGCTGCTATGATTGGCTGTCACCGCAGTCACATGTTCAGAAGCCCATCCCACCGGCTCCTAATTGTAAACGGTGACTACTCTGCGGTGTCACTGTGCTGGGCTTTCAGCACAGAAAAAAGGTGTCAGCTGACACATAAGTGGCTCAACGTTAAATGATAAGAGACAGAAAGTGATGGGAAATCCAAATCTTTACATTTGTCACCAGAACAAAAAGGTGAGGGTAAGGGCTTGTTCATACCAACCAGCCACAATGAACGCTCGGTCCCTGGTGTGCGCTAGGAGGAACAGTGCTGATGCACCGCTTCCAGCTCAGCGCATTGTTTACTTTAGTTAGAGTTTTGGACTGCGTTGCACCTAAGTATTGCACGCCGCATTTCTTCACAGTGCAGTAGTGTAAACAAGGCAATCCACCCTGTATTTGCCTTGGGCCTGTGCAGTCCCAACACATCTGCTGTGAATGAGCCTTTTCAGCGGTGGCAGCTGGTCTGGTGGCATCTGGGAGGGGTTTCCTCCACCTACACAAACCTAAAACGTAACACAAAATTGTAGGACACATACATTTTAGGGCCCATTCATGTCACATCACATTTTTATGTTAAAGAAAGAATGAGCTTGAACACCCTTAACACATGAAAACTTAGCGCAGGCTACATTTTTTTTTCTTTAGCAGCAATCCACAATGCAGACCATCTGTGGTAACGTGCTGCGGTGCGTTGCAGAGGTAGTTATTTTAAAATGAATGACACCACAACACACCAATGCCTATACTGTGCTGTGCCGCAATGCACATATGAACGGGCCATATGATTCATTTAGGTTAAAGAGCCATTTGTGCCTTGCCTGATCAGCAGATGATTATGGAGCTGTGTGCATGGGCCCACAATATATAATACATACAAGTTCAGATTTGTAAGAAAAAAAAAAGTCAGCATTACGAAACCGAACATTGGGGGGAATTTATCAAAACTGTAGCAGTAGTCCATGGCAACCAAACAGCTTCTCTTTTATTTTCAAAGCTTAATTGAACAAAACAGAAGATAGATGCTGATTGGTTGCCATTGGCACCTTTTCCAAATTCTGTCTGCTCCAGTTTTAATAAATTCCCCCCATTGTATCTTGCACCTATGAGCGTCAACTGAAAACATCTTCACAGTTATTTCAAAGTAACATAAACACATGAATTCTTAGAAAGCAAAGTTAAATGAGAACTATGACATGAGTGATTTCCACTCACGTCATAGTTCTAAGCCGACCTGTGACAATGAGACTGTCACAGGTCGGCTCAGTAGATCGGGAGGTGAGGGAACACATACCGGATTCCCTCACCTCTCGATCCTGTCACGGCTCTCTGCCGTGACAGGGGGAGGGGCTGGATTCCCCTCTTCCCGCTCCGATCTGCCAGCACTGACTGGCGGAACGGACGGGGGAGGGGGCGGGTACAGCTGGCTCTGCCTCTAGATAGGCAGAGCCAGCTGTCACTCACGCAGCTGGGCGGATCCCGTCATCTAAGTCAGGATCCGCTCCAGGTGCGGCGTCTCAGTATACCGCGAGCTGTAGCTCGCGGTATACTGAGCTTAGGGTAACGGGAGGACGCTAGTTTGTGTCCTCCCGTTACCCCAAGGAGAACTATGGGGAAAAACACTGACCCCATAGTTCTCCTTTAAGGTGTGGACAGTTTTGGTTGTGGTCCAAGAGTGGCAGAGGTAAAGCTAGTCACAGACTGCTTGAATTTCAGCCTACTGACTTGCCTAACGTTTAAATAGTGTGTGGCCCCGTTAGTGCCTCAGTTCAACAAAAGCCGATTTGTTTCAATTGACTGTTGTTAAAGGAACCACTCTGAGAAACCTCGGTCAAACTGTGACTGCGCCCAATCAGGCGCTGTCACTTTGCGGGTGTTCCGTCAGCCAAATGGCCACTGTGCGGGTGTTCCGTCAGCCAATTGGCCACTGTCACTGTGTGGGTGTTCCGTCAGCCAATTGCCCGCTGTCACCATGCGGGTGTTCCGACAGCCAATTGCCCGCTGTCACTGTGCGGGTGTTCCGACAGCCAATTGCCCGCTGTCACTGTGTGGGTGTTCCGACAGCCAGCCAATCAAATCACAGTCACTGTTTGGATGGTCTGACAGCCAGCCAGCTGCAGTCACTGACACATCCACCACTGTCACAATATAAATGATTGGCGGTGAGGGGAGGAGGGGCTAGGGGGTCCCCCACACTGTTTAGCATAGAAGGGGGAAACAAGAGTTTTGCTGAACATGAAAAAACTAATATGTATTAGGTGTACAGCCAAGCTTTGGGTTGGAAAGGCAGTAGGACTCATAAACCTTAACCATCATACAGAGTTAGCCCAAAAAGATCTGTAGAAAAAAACTATTTGTTTCTATTCATTTTGTGACAGTCATTAATCGTGACATAAGGGAAGGCCCATGATAATCACCTCCACTTCAGTTCCCAGAGAGATGCTGCTGCTGCCTGTCCCAGGTGCCTGGCTCTCAGAAGAGGACACATGTCGCTTCTTCCTGTTCTCCTCACATGTAGTGTGACTGTGCTCAGTGTTGGGGCTGACAGGGTGAGGATGATGATGGTGGTGGTTGTTGTTGTGGTGGTGATGCGGATGGTGCTGATGATGGTGAGGATGACGGTGGTGATCGTGGTGATGATGATGATGATCCGTTCTTTGTATAGCGATGCTCTTCAGCCTCTCCTCCCCCAGACTGCGGAGCAGCTGCCGGAAGCCAGACATGTTTAAACTCTGATTATTCTCTCCGTAACGCTCGAAAAGGAGAAGCAGGTTATGACGCTGTGCCCTCAGCGCCAGCACGGGGTCTAACCCTGGAGATACGGGACTGGAGGCGGACACCTGGGCAGCACTCGGGCTCACCGCCTCCCCGCCCTGCGGAGGTAACGTCACGGTAATGGCGGGCTCGTTCCCGGTGCCCAGCCGGCACAG
>NW_017307826.1:13237-31279 GCF_000935625.1 Nanorana parkeri
GTTCCCGGTGCCCAGCCGGCACAGCGCAGCGGCCATGAACACAATGAACAGCGGCCGCATCTCTTCCCTCGTGCGACCCTTCTCATCCGCACTTCTGGAGGTATAGGCCACGCCCCACATTTCGTGACATCACGCCGTGCCTGGCCCGGTCTCAGGTTAGGGGCGGGGACTCAATGCTGGCGGCCGCACTCCGATACAGCGGTGCCCATGTGGGCGCTGCGTTCCGGGCGCTGATTGGACAGAAGGTTCTCTTCCTGCCGACAGCCCCGGGGATCAGGACACGTAGGAGAATCATCATAGGGACGAACAGATCATCCGCTGCACCAGAGATGATATCAGTGCAGGGGTCGTACTGGGAGCTGCTATCCTCCCCTCCCTATCATTAATAAGGAGGCTTTTCTTGTCTGCAGTTATAATCCAGAGCCATAGAAACACTTCTGTATTCTTATATGAGATGCAGCTTGCATAATGAGATGAGCATCCCTTCTAACTTTCTGGGGTGAGAAAGAGGGACACCTTCCAGCACATGGGGGGAATTCAATAAAGGACTAGCACCACTTCAGAAAGCCCAGTTGCCAGTTTCAGTAGCTTTACTGACACTTTCAGGTGGTTCCTAAAAGTGCCACTTTAAGAATTAGTCACTATGGCTGCGACATTTAAAAAGAATTACTGCCAGATTAGAGATGAGAAAACTGGTGGTGATTATGGCCAAGTCCGACCGAGAGCACAGAGAGAGCACTGGGATCAAAGACCATATTCATAATATAAAAAGGGGCTATAAAGACCATTCAGTCTCCAAACATTTTCAAGATGTCCACCATAAAGATCCTACTAACTTACAGTTTTGGGGCATAGAAAAATAGTTAAACACTGGAGGGGAGGTAATTGGAAGAGAGAACTCGCAAAATAAGAATCTTTATGAATATTTAAGGCTGGGTCAATGAAACCATCTTGTCTTAATGTTGAATTTTATCTCAATTGTTTTATTTCTAATGCTTGAGGGTTATTATCATGTTTATATACCATATTTGCTGGCGTATAAGGCGACTGGGTGTATAAGACGACCCCCTAATTTTCCACTTAAAACATAGGTTTTGGGCTATACTCGTCATATAAGACTACCCCACTTCCGAGGCAACACCATTTAAAAACATCATGGATGGATGTGCGGTAATACTGTATGTACGGTAGCTTCATACAGTATACCGCGCTGAGCCAATCATGTTGAGCAATGTATTCTATTAATGAATACAAAGCTTGCTTGGATTGGCAGAGGTTGTGTACATCGCTCGCCGTGATTGGCTCAGCTACTGTATGATTAGGGATGGTCGTTTTGGGCCAGCTTGGCCTAAACGAACTAAAGGTATACATTGTATACCCTGCGTATAAGACAACCCCCGATTTTCAGGGGATGTTTTTAAGTATAAAAAGTAGTCTTATACGCCAGCAAATACAGTATTTCTTTATTGTATTTGATGATTTTATTATTGAGATTACGTGCCTCCCCCTGCTTCCGAGCCTCCAGCTTTATAGACCGCTATTGTTCCGACTCGATCTGGTCATTTATGTGCACGGCCGTTCTAAATTGGGCTTTTTTCATTGGGCATTTAATTAAGGTGGTGGGTCCCTTTTTATTTAAATTTGAGATCAAGACGTCAGTGACTCCACACCCCTAATTAAGTCACGTGAGATGTAACGTGCGTAGGGTGGGCGGAGCTACTGACGTCACTATTCTGATCCGGACGGGAGGGTGTCCTCGTTCGCTGATATCTGTGCTGGACTTTTTACTGTATTTATCCCCGCTGTTTTACTCATTTGAATCCCATGTAAGTACGTTTTTTTAGAGATTCAAGTTTTAAGTTGTTGGACGATACGCACAATGTGATTGTTGCTAGTCTCTTTTTGGATGGATGTTACCATGAGTTGGTCTGGAGTCAATGCCTAAAGATGGCCATACACCTTACAATTATCTGCAGATTTTCTGTATCGCTGAGCTCCTCCATGTCTCTTATGAGTTTAGTCGCCTTTCCCTGCACTTTCTCCAGTTCCACAACATCCTTTTTGTAAACTGGTGCACAAAACTGAACTGCATATTCCAGATGAGGTCTTACTAATGCTTTGTACAGGGGCAGGATTATGTCTCTATCTCTGGAGTCTATACCCCTTTTAATACAAGAAAGTATTTTGCTCGCTTTAGAAACTGCAGCTTGACATTGCATGCTGTTATTGTGTCTATGATCTACCAGAACACCCAAATCTTTCTCCATCATTGACTCCCCCAAACATACTCCCCCTAGAGTATAGGACGCATGCAGGTTTTTAGTCCCCAAGTGCAGAACTTTACATTTATCAACATTAAACCTCATTTGCCAAATAGATACCCAATCACACTGTGCATTCAGATCTGCTTGTAAGTTAGAGACATCCTGTAGGGACTGTATTCCACTACATAACTTGGTGTCATCTGCAAACACAGAAATAGTACTTTTAATCCCCAATTCTATGTCATTTATAAATAGTTTAAACAGTAAGGGGCCCAACACTGAACCTTGGGGAACACCACTAAAAACCTCAAACCATTCAGAGTAGCAATCATTTATCACCACTCTCTGAATACGGTCTTTAAGCCAATTTTCTACCCAATTACAGATGGAATGCTCGATACCTACTGACCTTAACTTATACATTAGCCGCATGTGGGGAACTGTGTCAAACGCTTTTGCAAAGTCCAAGTATACTATATCCACAGCCATTCCTCTGTCTAATTTATTAATCACTTCCTCAAAAAAAAAAAAAGACCGTTTGTTTGACAACTTCTTTCTTTTGTGAATCAGTGCTGACTATCACTGATGATATTATTTTCAAGCAGAAACAATTGCATGTGATCCTTGATCAAACTTTCAAGTGTCTTCCCAACTATTGAAGTTAAACTTACAGGTCTGTAACTACTTGGTAAAGACTTTGATCCCTTTTTAAATATAGGCACCACATTGGTTTTGCGCCAATCCATCTTTACCAAGCCAGTCATTAGAGAGTTTCTAAAAATTAAATACAATGGCTTTGAAATTACACAGCTCAATTCTTTGAGGACACGTGGGTGTAGGGAGAAAGTTTTTTTTTTTTTTCTGATTTACGACCGCATGCGGCTCTGATGTCAGAAAAAAAAACAGCGGAGCAGACCTTTCCCGGGGCCGCAAGACGACACCCGGCATATAGTCATTCGACCCCCGACGGGGTCGCGACCCCCACGTTGAGAACCGCTGGTGTAAGCCATCTGGACCAGGTGCTTTGTTCACCTTAATTTTGTCTAACTGTTTCTGGACCATATCAATAGTCAACCATTGTGGTTCAGTAGAGGCTATGGCACTACTATCCCCATTATGGACTTGAGTTACATCCTGTTCCTTGGTGTGCACAGAGCTGAAGAAAGTATTTAATAGATTTGCCTTCTCTTTGTCCCCAGTTACCACAGGTCGGCTCAGTAGATCGGGAAGTGAGCGAACACATACCGGCGTTGGCTCACTTCTTGATCCTGTCTCGGCAGAGAGCTGCGACAGGGGAGGGACTGGATTCCCCCCTCCCCACTCCGAACCTCCAGCGCTGACTGGCGGAACGGACGGGGGAGGGTACAGCTGGCTCTGCCTCTAGATAGGCAGAGCCAGCTGTCACTCACGCAGCTGGGCGGATCCAGACATAATTGTCGGGATCCGTTTCAGCTGCGGCGTCTCAGTATACCGCGAGCTGTAGCTCGCGGTATACTGAGCTTAGGGTGACGGGAGGACGCTAGTTTGTGTCCTCCCATTACCCTTAGGAGAACTATGGGGAAAAGCCCTAACCCCATAGTTCTCCTTTAAAGGGTGTCCCTACCCACCAAGAAGGGAAAAGTGTTTTATGACCTGTATTGGTCATTAAGCCGGGTGAGCACCCACCTGTATATCACCATTCATTACTTGTGAATTGGAGCATTTATTTGGTGTGCGGTCTGCAAGATTTTTCTGGCAGAAGATCACTAGTATTATCACTTTCACCATTTTTTTTGCAGTTTAATATATAATTTTTGGAATCACACTTGGACTTTCACTTCTATGAGACTTTACTGCACAGAAGTTGTATGTTCTATGATTATCTTTTGTTTGTTATATGAGATTGTTCATTCAATGTTTTTTGATTGATAATCAGCTTGGCACACTATTTATTTGATATTACAACAGTATCATTTTTCAAACACGCTGTACCTTTTATCTTTGAAAAGCAGTCCTTGAGCTCCAGGAAAGAAACTTTGCCTAGGCTGAGATTATGTCATCAGTGTGCTGCAGGCCGGAAGAGGCATTTCCTCGGTCTCCACTAGGGATTAGACTGTAACATTGTATCTTTGTAGCAATTGCAAAGCAAGAGGCCGTAGCAGGCGCTGATCTGTGTCAGACATTTGTAAAAACATCCAATAACTGCATAGACATATACATGCTTGTGGCATAACTGAGCCAGCATTCTGGCCCAGCAATTAGATACTGACCGTGCACAATACCCGAGTTGAGATGTTTCCAGCCTTCTGGAAAGAAAAACGCATGAAGATATGTAACACACATTACTTAGCATGCATAAACAAAGTCTGTATCAAGCCAAAAACTTGTTTTCTAGTTTTGGATAGAGCATGGAAGGGTTAGGACTGTATTTCCAGCTATCTGCGGCATCTGTTAGAGATGCACTATTGCATCTCTAACATCTCTGGTCTGAAACGCACCAAAACGCATGCAAACACACTAGAAAGTCAATTGAGACAAAAAAGCACACCGGGACGCAGTATAAACGTGTAAAAAAAACATGACCACGTTTGCAGAAATGCATTCAGATCTGGTGTGGCGATGGTATGAACAAGCCCATAAAGAAGTAGTATTGCCAGAAGTTCAAATTGTCTTTTATATCCCCCAGGGGACCCAGTGGACATCACATTTGGTCCCATTCAAATCCGTAGTTTCTAAGCAGTGTGCAGCAGCAGCAGCAGTTCACTACCCAGTGCTATCCAACCACTCTGATAGCAAGGAGAGATGATTTAGAATTAGTGCTGACTGACAGTACACAGAAAAGAGGGGCCATAACAGACAATACACACAGAGCTTGCACAGTCTCTGCCTCCTCTGAAAGCTACCAGGTGGAACATGCATAGCTATGCCCTGGCCCCTGCATTGCAGTCCTGTGCCTTCTCTGATCTCCTCTGCCACTCCTCTGCCACCATTGTTGTGACAAGAAAGCCTGAACCAAGACCTGCCAGCCCCCAGCCTTTTAGGGCAGAAAGAGTAGAATGGTAACTGTCGGCTTGTTTTGTACTGAATGACAGCACGATGGAGAGGTACTCCCTCATTCACAAAACACAAGCCAACAACTATAGTTAGAGAGGCTAGTGTAAGAGCTGGCTTTTGGTGTTGTGGGCTTCTATTTTTGTGAATGAGAGCGTATCTCTCCAGCACACTGTCATTCAAAACAACACTAGGCTGCTACTGAAGTGTCTCTCCCTTGAAAAGCTGACTGCTGTGTCTCGGCTCAGTCTTTTATTTTGGCTATGTTTAAATTTTTACATCATTTAATTATACAAAAGGAGGCAGAGGGCTGCGGAATGAAGGGGGAGTGTGCCTTCAGTACTGTAACTCTCTCATAGGAACGGCCATGAATTGGAGGATCGGAGTGGGGAGGAATCCCTGCAGGGAGCCGTGAGTGACAGTCACGGCTCTCTGCAGGGACATGATCAAGAAGTGAGCGAGCGACGGTATGTGTTCGCTCACTTCTCGATCTACTGAGCCGACGTGTGACAGTTTTATTGTCGCACGTCGGCTCGAACTATGTGGTTGAGTGAAAATCACTCACCTCGTAGTTCTACTTTAACTCCCTTTCGAAAACAGCCTAATTTGGAATGTGTTCAGTTGAGGTAATTGTCAAATCTTATTTGTAGCGGTAGCCTTATTTTTTGTATTAGGAGAAATTAGCATTTAATTCCTAATATTTATGCACAATCCAATTTTAATTATGTTTGATAATACTTTAACATTTTCAATAAAGGTAAAACGCTTGTTCTGCACATGGGCCAACTCTACATCTGTCCAGACTGATTCCTGCTCAGATAAATCCTAGTTATTATTTTTTTGCAATTGCTTTGTCTGCTTTATCATCTGCCAAAGAAAGGAAGGGAACATGAAGATATTGTTTTAACCTTCAGAATACATGTACTTTTATGCTGCCTGCAAAATAAAATAAAAAAAACACATGCTTAAACAGAAGCTCAAAGTCAGACTTTATGCAATTGTTTTGAAAATCTTATATTTAAAAAAAAAAAAAATCTTTGTATTATGTATTGTATGTAGCAACAATATTGTTGATGTTCAATCCCACATATATTTGGTGCAACAACGATGTCATTTTAAGTAATTAAAAAAATTCTGCATTGGAGAATGCCAACTGAGCTCTCTTTTATATGTAACAAAAACCAACAAGCTTTATTCATGCCTTGTCTTTAAAACCAGCAATCACGTTTGAATCTGCCAACCAAATTGCAATGTAGAAAAAAATAGATGATTATGTCCCTGTGCCAGGTGTGTGAGGAAAGTGCCAAGAGTCAGTGACTGTACTGAATGTCTTGGCACATTATCAAGACCTTTGATAAAGCACTGAAAGGCACAAAAATATAATCAGCTTCTCTGCAAATCACAAATACATCTTGCTGAATTAGCAATATAAGATGAGAGTGCTCAGCTGACTTGCTATTACATGGAAATGAGAAATTAAAGTATCACTTTGCAGCTTGCAGAGTATTACTCCTACACCTTTCAGTCTTTCCAAGTCGCTGAAAGCTATGAATAGTCAAAGGTTCTCTATGAGAACAATACTGAGGGAGCACTGTGCTGTATTAAAGTATTTTTCCCCTGTCAGCAATTTATTCCCCAGATAGTTCTTAAAAGCAGATTTTGTGACACATATATTTACTTACACAGGACCCTAAAAATCAGCCCTTTACTTACAGTATCATACAGGTACTCTTACTTGGTGAAGTACTCTTTAGGGCCTCTGCCTAAGTATATTTTTGAAAATTCTGCAGCAGGGGTGGGCAAGCAGTTAGATTGTAATAGTAAGTTCAAACCACAAAGAGTGCGTTCCAGAGCCTTTGGCCTCTGGAACGCAAACCGGCTGGCTCACTGCGTTCAGGGGCGGGAGGGGGCATGGCGTTGCATTGAAGTCAATGGCACCGCAGCCACGCCCCCCGCCACCACACGATTAATGCCATTGCGATTACATGCGGTTTGCGAGCGTTTAAGTGCAGCTACTGTCAGCTTATCATTAACTTGGTGACAGCTGCTGCTTGTAAACGGCAGATTAGGGATTCTGCTGCAGGAAAATGCAAGTTCCTGGCGCAGGAATCCTTAATCACACCTAAGCTTACAGGTGTGAATGGGTCCTTAAGGTGCCCATACACCTTACGACCATCGCAAGACTTTTGTCTTGCGATGGTCGTAAGCTTATTAAAAGCTTGTACAATCTGCCCATCTTGGACAGGCAGATCATACTTGCAATCATCGAAAGCCCACCCAGCTGAGGGGCGGGCTTCCGATGACTGCAATGCAGAATGGGCAGTGTGCGTGTGCGCACACCGGCCCGTTCCGCAGCTGTCGAACGAGCAGGCTAGAAACCCGACGACAATCGTACGATTCTCGGTGGGTTTTCGAGCATGCTGGTTCGACAAAAGACGTGCGACCGTACAGTAGAAACGGTCGCACGTCTTCGTTTACACTGCTCGATTCTCGTACGATCATCGAGCAGTGTATGGGCACCTTAAGGCTGGCCATATGCTTAGCGAATTTCAGCAAGTTCTTGATGAACCAGCTGAAATACGCTCTGTGGGTTGCCCTGTTGGAAACCTCCAGCCCAACGTCTTTCGATCAGAAAATCAAAAGAAACAAGTGGAAAATTTTTGGCAGAACAATGATGGCCAATCAGTGTCCGCTTTTAGAATATAATAACCGCAGTGGGAAAATCATCCATCCACGCTAAACGGGAAGAATCTGATTTTTTTCATTAAGCCTAACAGTGTATGGCCAGCTTAAAGAGGAAGTAAACCACTATGAGAAGGGTGGGTTTTTGTCCTAATGTACAATATTCTCAGGTAGCAGTTTCTATTAGTGGCGTCATACGAGGTCGTTTTTGACCATAGTCTGTACCCCTGCCCTAAAGTGGCTATCTCTTTAGGGCAGGGGTGGGCAACTCAGGCCCTCCAGCTGTTGTGGAACAACAAGTCCTATGAGGCATTGTAAAGGTGCCCATACACCTTACAACCATCGCAAGACTTTTGTCTTGCGATGGTTGTAAGCTAATTAAAAGCTCATACGATCTGCCCATCTTGGACAAGCAGATTGGGAGTTGTAGTTAAAGCACAGCTGGAGGGCCAGGGTTGCCCACCCCTGCATTAAGGGATGCAGTATTTTAAAATAAGTACAGAAATGTATGTTTACAATAGAAATGACCAGCTGATGTGAACAAGTGAATCTAGTTTCCTGGCGGGGTTGTTACAGAAAACAAACAAAATCAGCTAAATTTGGAGTATTATATAGATGTGGAAGCAGTAGTAATGCAGATACAAGAGAAGCCAAATAGCAGTAATAGCATTTGATATGATTCAGCTGGCAATGATCAGAAAGAATGGTACAATTAATCTTTTCAGCTCTAAGCAACTGAATGTTTTCAGGTCCCCGGACGTCTTGCCAAGTTTGGTAATACAAGTGCACAGAAACCGGTACTGGCGAGAACAGTTATATTAATAAACATCGCGAATGGATGAATGCTGTTTCCTAAAAAAAAATTATATTAAGTTTTAAACTCTGGTATAGTTTCCAGTGAATTCTGATGTACACATATAATGTGAATGCACACACACATTGTTGAAAAAAAAGGATTTTCACTGTAAATTAAAGCGCAGCTCCAGGATACATTTCACTCCTTGCCCTTCCCTCCTTCCCACGCCCCACTATCTGGTTGAATAGAAAAATCCCTATCTAAAAGCCCTTTCTTACTGATCTTAAAGTGACACTACACTCTGGAGTTAAATCTTAAAAATACATTCAAGTAGCTTAACTATTAGCAAAAATGTATCTTATTTTGCGTTACTCTCTGTAGATCCTCAAATCATCTCTGAATTTGTTGTGACACTGTCCTTTCTTCTGGAGGGTGGCTACTTTTGTGCCCCTATGTGTGTTGTAAAGTTAGAGTCCTTTTGCACCCCAGGCAAGAACAGAAAATTATGCCCCCCCCAGGTTATTTTGAGGAAAGTAAATAAATAACAAAGAAGTTAATTATATTAGAAGTGTTTATGGGGTGATAGTGACAGCGCAGGGGAGTAAAATGGATTTTTAATAGGTGATGGGAACGGAGTATGGGGGCATAAGGTGATAAGGACAGAGCAGTGGAGTAAAATTGATTTTTAAGGGGTGATGGTGAACAGAGCATGGGGACTTAAGGTTATAGGGACAGAGAAGGGGAGAAAATTAGATTTTTAAGGGGTGATGGAGACAGAGCAGCGATCATTTTAAGATGGGGACAGAGGAAAGAGAAGTAAAAGGGATTTTTTAAGGGGTGATGGGGATAGAGCAGGTTATGGCAGAAAATACTCCCAATGCGTTAGCATTGACGTTCCTCTTGTGAACTAGATCAGTTAATTTATACTTGTATATCTTTTCCAAACATCATAAAATTCCATGAATTTAAGTGCTAACTACACGTACAGGATGCCAATTGCTTACTTCACGAGGGGATAAAGCAGGTTATGACAGAAAATTCTCCCAATTTAGTTAAATTCCCAGGTCTCCTTCGTCTTAAAGTCTTGCTTGCCATCTTTTAGCACTTTTTAGCTCCGCATGCAGGGATCATGTGAGGGTCAAAGGTGTAATGCTTCGTTGGCTGGTGCATAGAGTTTTCAGCTGGCTTTAAGCAGCCTTTGCTGACAGCCAATTGCCGGCTGGGAACTCCGTGCATCAGTTAATAAGTAAGGCAATCAGCACTGCAGCCTCCCCTCCTGGGAACCATCCAATACGTAGCGGCTCTGCGTGTGTGTCCACTGGTCGACCCTATGGTAAACAAATCTGCCTGCATAAGACAAGGAGAAACAAAAGCCAATCAGGATGGGTTAGGGGTGGGTGGGATGGAGTAGTGGGAAAAAATACTTTTTTGACTGGAGTTGGGCAGTTAGATGCACCTGTCATTTTATTTAGATAGCCATTTTAAAGCTAAACTCCGGGCACAAAAACATTTATTTAAATATATTCCTTAATAGCAACAAAGGATTTCAGCCGGCTCCATGCTTCCTCGACACCTGCTGACAAGGGAGTATAAAGCCGGCTTCCTGATTAGTCGTGTGATTGCACGCTGCCCGGCTTCCTTAATAGGACTTCTGGTATCGGTATTTGGTATCGTCGAGTACCGATACAAATATCGGTACTCATACCTGATACCGAAAAAACGTTATCGGTGCGTCCCTACTCACAATTCATGGACAGCATGTAACAATGGTAGGACTATTCTATGTTAATGAAAAGACATGAACGGCAAATATACTGGATGCAGCTTCATGCATGAAGTGTTCATTTTGTTATTTTGTCCTCCATGCATGTAACTTGTCTAATCAGTGAATGAAAAAAAGGACTGCCACATCAATACCAACACACATAAGAGTTCACATTCTTTTTAATTCAGTGCAAGCCAAGCTAATTATTTAATTTGGGATTTAAAGTTCCAATTCAACCCATGTCAGAATAACAGTCAATTGATTTAAAAACATAAATAATACATTTAGCTGAAATATTGTATTACTAAAGTTTAACTTTCACGCTCATTTGACTTGGAATTTATGCAGGTACCACCTAAGTTATTGATCTATTCATAGTTTAGAAGTGCTTTCTTGTTGTGCCCTGTTGTACACACTATGGATGAAAAGAATCCCTTTAAGCAGAAACTCATTGCATCAGATGAAAAGTATTTTACATTTTTTACAAATGAATTAATTATTTTTTTTGTCTGGCTACACAGTAGCATGGTTATATGATAGGATATGCTATAGGCTGATGTGAATGCACACTATGTAAAGAGCTGTGAAAATTGTTGGCACTATATAAATACCAATAATAAATACATGAGTAGTCCTTGAAACAATATATTCATCTGAAAATTGCTCAACACTAGATTGCATTTTTTTCAGTTTTGCAATGATTTTAATTCAGAATAAGTGAGTGGTTGCCAAACAGTTATAGGTTTCATATTGTGGGAGTTGTGTTGAGTTGTGTACCTGATAACCATGTCAAAGGTAATGAAGGCTCAGGCACAGAACTTGAATTGTTGGATAGATCCTTGCCCATAAATACTATGAAAATGCACCTGAGCAATTAAGGACATTTAAGTGGCAACACTGGCACAACCCTGCTTATAAATAAACTGTTTTTACAATCCAGTATTACCTATGATAGTTTTGGCAACGTGTGTGTGTGCTTGTAGAAGAGAGCTTCTCAACTCCTTTGTGGCATGTTTATTTTTTCATTCTGTGCACTTGATTTACTAAAGGCAAATGGGCTGTTCACTTTGCAAGGGAATTTTCACTTTTAGTTAATGAATAAGGCGAAACCCTGCTGACTTCCATCATCCAATCATGTGCAAGTAAAAATACTGTTTTTTTTTGTTTTTATTTTCCTTGCACACAATTGGGTATACTTAAGCTGGCCAGCACCTTACAATTATCTACAGATTTTCTGTGGTCAGATGGAAAAGGTGCAACAGATTCCTCCATCTACACTTAACTGTGTGGATGGAGTAATCTCCACCTGGGCCAATCTGTTGCACTTTTTCCATCTGACCACAGAACATCTGCAGATAATTGTAAGGTGTATGGCCAGCTTTAGCAAAGTGGAATTTCACCACATTCACCAAGCTAAGGGAACCTTCCCCAGCAAAGTGCAATTTCCCTTGCAGAGTGAATAGCCTACCTTAAGTAAAGCAACCCCAGTGTATTTAAAACTACAGATGTGTGTAATAATATTAATAATACAATTAGCAGTAACAATAGGTGTGGTGGTATACAAAGCATTCACAAAATTCGAATAGGCTTTATCAATATATATTCAAAGTAGTATTAAACTCTCAAAACTTTTTCTTCCAATAATAAATCCAGATCAAAAAAGTATAAATTGCCCAGCAAAGTAATGCTTTACAATTTTGCCCAATCGCTTATGGCCATCATGTTTCCAAACAGCTGGCTCCCACTTTCTCCACTCAGCTTCCCTGAACCTCCTGTCCAGTACAAGATCACCAGGGAGAGCGCATTCTCCAGCAGCTGTCCATCTACTGGCTTGGAGAAGACAGCAAGAAGGAGCAGGGCCTGTGTGAGACACCCACAGCTTACTAGCGCACACACAAGGGTGGCTCCATGAAAGCCTGCGAGAGAAAGGATCCACCCTTAAAAAAGAATATCAGTGCCAGTGCTCAGAGAACCAGCTGATTCTGCAGGAAAGTAAAACTTTTAGGGCCTGTTCACACCGTGTGCGTTTGGGCTGTGCTGGTCATTTTCTCCAGAGCAGCCTGCATGCAAGACATGGCAATTTGCTTTGTCATGGGTGGGCACACTACTGCAATGCAGCATGCAGTACTTTTTTTTTTAAGTGCACCACAGTGAGACGAGGTACAACCACATTGCACGGCGGTGAGCCCATAGAACTTAATGAAATGTCACTTATGACATTTAAATAAAGTTCTAACTAAAAAAAAAAAGAAACAGTGCGATGTAGCTCAATCGAGTGCATTTGCACTGTCAGGACACACACACTACCAGCCATGTGGTTGAGCGCGGTTGCAGGTGTGAACAAACCCTTAAACATTACGAAGCAGCATCCATTGTAAGCGATTTACTCATCATCATTTGAAATAGCTTAATACGGAAGCGGCCGCGGAGAGGGACGCATAGCGCCACAGCATACAAGCGATCCGGCGCCTGTATAGGCGCTGGATCGCTTAAATAGAAACAGCAATCACCTGCTGTTTAAAACAGTACCAAGCACACGGCTGCAGTAGGTGACGTGGATTTATGTGAGCCCGCGGGAAATGGTTAATATGAACAAAGGAGCAAGTCATAGGAAAAAATCAAATTTAGATTTACAGGGCTACTCACAAAGCTGCAGAAGGCAGCCGAGGTAATAACCCACCCGAAGTGAAGTGAGCTGAGCGCTGTTCGGCTATTCACTTCGGGCTTATACGGCTGATTTCAGCTGTATATCGGCTTGCTTTGGCCGCACTTCGGTCAGCCGAACATGCGAACAGCAGTGAGTGAATAGCATTCGGCACAGCTATTCTGCTCTGTACCTCTGTAGTACCAAACAGAATAGGAACTCAATGAAAAAAGTTGGAAAAAAAAAAGTTGAAGAAAAGTAAAAACAATATAAATGAAGATTAATTTAAAAAGAAATTAAAAAAGAAGAAAAATACAATTGGGCGGAGCTAGCAGCGACAGCTAGCTCCGCCCAACTGTTTGCTATTGGCCGGGACCTGCTAGAGTCTTCTAGCAGGTCCCGGCCAATGAATGACATCTGGGCCGAGTTGGCCGTGATGTCACGGCCGGCTCCGCCCAGTTGTCATTGTTTAATTACAGTTGCGCCTCCCCAGGTGACCTGGGGAGGCTGATCTGTCATTACAACTGGGCGGAGCCAGTCGTGAGATCACAGCTGGCTCCGCCCAGCTGCCATTTGCAAGGTGATCAGCCGGCATTAGGCCGGCCGCTCACCCGCGCTTCTGGTGTCGCTTCGGCTCAGTAGAGCCGAAGCATATGCCTTCAGCTCGGCTGAGTCGCTGGCCGCCTTCGGGAGCAATATGGGCTATAGTGAATAGCCCGTACAGCAGCCCCCCAGATCGACTGAACTAAAGGGCTCTGGCGGCCGAAGCTAGCCGAAGGATCAGCTGAAGCTACAGCTGATCCTTCGGCTAGCTTTGTGAATAACCCCCTTAGTTATTTAAACCAAAGAACAAAATGTTAATAAATTGCATATATTGCAGCTTACCAGTCTGCAATGTATGTGGTGTGGTGGCTGCATTGGTTTTTATTTTTTAAGAAAATGTTTAGCAAGTACAGAAATTGCCCCTCACATGTAGTACAGAGTCGCATACCACTTACGTACCACTTAAGACTACAACCAACTTTATTGTACCAGCACATGTAAGAATATTTTCAGCAAGTACAGAAATTATCTGTTGATCTTGTCAGAAATTTCCTGGGGGGATCATAGGAGCGGCTGGACCGGGTGAGAGGAGGAACCAGCCGGGGGAGCAGCAGCGGAAGTACAGGGGGGCAGCGTAGGAAAGTATTCACAGCGACTCTCCTCCCCGCTGGTGCGGGCTGCAGCGGTCTGTGTCCCTGCTGCCTCTGCAGACACAGGCGGGGATGTAAAGTGAAACAGACCACTGCAGCCAGCACCAGCGGGGAAGAGAACAGCGGCAACTATCTCATTATCGATTTTAATCGATTAGTTGTTGCAGCTCTACATCGATGGAAACTTAACTTTATTCAACAAGAACAGTTGCAAAAAAGGAAAACAAAATTGAGGAGCAGAATAATAAGCTGCTATCTCAACTACTATGGGGGTTCAAAATGGACTATTTTCCCTTCTACAATACTTGAGTAAAAGTCTAGACTTTTGCAAGAAAATGTTTTCCAAAGCAGAAAATATGGACAGATTAGAAGTTACTTTTGCTAAAATGTCAGCAAAGGTGAAATCAGCATAATCACTCATCCCTACTACTGGCCAACAATAAGCAAGTTAACCAAGAATAAAGTCACAACTGATCTGTACCTTTGCTACTTTGTTCCTAAGTTGTTGATAATTGTAAAGTCTAGTTATCTTGCAATATTTAGAGCAAATTAAATAATAATTATAACAATGATATAATAACAAAGGGTTAGAATTTATGTGAATGACTTACGTACTGCTGAAGAGTTTGAGAGAGATATACTGTACATATAACAACAATCATTATACTGTATTCAAACCAAATAAGAAAATGTAATATATTGCAGCTTACCAGGCTTCAGGTGTTTTCTTTTTTCATGCTATTTTTCCTTTAATTTTTATCCTGGCAGTAACACACTTTCTATCCTAGGTTGACAACACTCTGCATCTATGGAGTAGCAGTGTGGTCGTTCTAGGACGAGACTAGAGAATACCCCCTCCTCTCCTTTTTTCCTTAACCTGCGAGTGTTCTGCAGTAGTGATGGGCCGGACACTCCCCTGTTCGGCGGTATTCGCCCATTCAGACTTTGGACTGATGCTGCGTCATGGTGATCTGGACCTCCTGGGGAACACCACGCTGCCTGGCACCGCACATCCCGCTATGCCTTTCGTCTTTGTAGGAGACGAGGCATTTGCTCTGGGTGAGCATCTTTTGAGGCCCTACTCAAGCCGTGGACTGAGTCTGGAGAAGAACCATAGGCTTACCCGAGCACGCAGGGTGGTGGAGTGTGCATTTGGCATACTGTCAAATAAATGGCGCTTTCTGCACTCACCAATAAATCTGAAAATAGAAAACGCAATCTCTGCGGTGAAGGCAGCTTGTGCCCTTCACAATTTTGTGCGTTGCAGAGATGGATTTCTATTTGATGATTCATTGGTGCATTGCATGGAGAGTAGCCATTGGAGCGGCAGCTGTGGTACCACGCATGGAGGCACCATTCGGGACCAATTTGCTGCATATTTCATGTCACCTGAGGGGGTGTCATGGCAAAGGCAAGCAATTTAAACATCATTAAAAAAAATAAAAAATAAAACCGTTATCCTTGTTCTATGCCTAATAAAGTTTGTTTAAATATAACTAATATCTGAGCCTTGTTTTTTCTAATATTGAAATGCACCGCATAGCATGCACACATGTCACATGAAAACACTGCACACATGTCACATGAAAGCACTGCACGCATGTTACATGAAAACACAGCACACATGTCACATGAAAACACTGCACACATGTCACATGAAAACACTGCACGCATGTCACATGAAAACACTGCACGCATGTCACATGAAAACACTGCACACATGTCTCTTACCTTTTGCTTCTTTAACTTGCTTGCTAAAACTCTCCCAATCAGGCCATGTATTTTTCCCAATTTCTTCCCATGCACGCTGCCTGGTTCGCCGGTTCTTATAAGCTGAATCCTTCATGTCATAAATGCATGGCTTTGCCTGCACCAGGCGTATGAACGCCTCTGTATCGATCAGGCCACATGCTGCTGATTCCTCCATCTTAGCTGCTTCTTGGTCGGCCGAAAACTGTGTCTGCAGCCCTCAGGGTGTGGTCTGTAGCCATGTGCAGAACGCGCGTTATAGGCGCGCTTTTGCTGACGAAAGCACGCAAACACACATTTCAGCCCGTTCACGTCCAATTCTGTGGCCGCGAACGCGCTGCAAAACGCCCCAATACGCCCCAAAGAAGCTCCTGTACTTTTTCTGGCATAGGGCGTTTTAAAGCGTGTTCATATGCCCTGTAAAACGCCCAGGTGTGAACCATGCCTATAGGAAATAATGGGATTTCGGTGTCATCTAACACACTGAACAAAAACATATTAATGACAACTGTGCAGCTGGAAACGACAGTATGGTCTAATCAGGCAGTTAAGGACAGTTTTAGGTGTAAAAGAAGTTCACATTAATTGTACTTCTTTGTAATTCAACAAATTAACTTTAGAGGATCTAAAGAAGGAATGTGGCTAGGGATCCAAATATCTACAAGTGCAATTGATATATGAATGTATTTATTGTCAAGCAAAATTATACTTGCTTTGATCTCTTACTTTTAAGAAGCTTTTCTGCCTAATCTGTAAAACCAGACTGCTCAGTTGCTTATCCTTTCTAGTTTCACATGATCCTGTAACAGTCACTTGATAGCAATAAAGGGGTATTTGCTGAATAGTTCCGAATATGTCAGCAGAATTGAATGGGCCTGTAATTTGCATGTTTTAGACTGGAGCACTGAGGAAAAGGATATCAGATTAAACTAATTATACTAGTTAAATACTAATTATTTTATAATTTACATAAACTAGTATTTTTCTCTTCCGTGCTTCCATAGATAAACAAGTCTACAGAAACAGAACTGGAAGATGTAAAGCCACTAAGGGCTCAACTTTAGTTTTTCCTCATATGCCTCCATAGTTACAATAATACAACAGCACCAGTATGGCTACAGGAGTGCAAGGGCTAAAGCCACTAAAAAAAAGTAAATTCTTTTTTACTGTGATCAGCTTCAATTCTGCAACTTTAATGTCAGATTTTTAGAAGAGCTTTGTCCCGCGTGAAGCGCTCGTCAGGGGGTCGGTGGGGGAAAGGAAAAAAGATACTCAGTGTGATGATGCGTGAGAGCACCGATCGGAACGAAAGAGGGGGAGGGGGAGAGTTTAGAGAAAGAATTTGAGTTTAAGGATAGAGTTTGAAACGGGGGGAGGGGGGGTTCCAAGATTGATGCGGGTGTGCAGCTTCCGTTGAGTTCGGACCGGGGCGTCCGACGTGTGTACTGTAAACAAAAATTGGAAGAGACGGAAGCGCCACTACCTGGCGCAATAAATGTGGTTCGGTGTGGCAGGAAAGAAAGGTAATGGTCTCACCTGTGGCTGGGTGAGCGTAAACGTGTGGCCCCTAAGGTGGGGTGAAGCTGTGAAGTCGAGCGGTGAATTCGGTCCCCTTCTCTGTTTGATGGCTTCGGTTCCTCGTGTCCGGTGGTGTGGTTGGGGACACAAGGGTAGAAGGACCGGGGGTGAGGTAATTTTGGTAGGCAAAATGTCAGATTTTTAGAAATTGGAGGAAACTAATTTTTCTTTAGGTTTTGTAGTGTAAAAACAAGTGTTATTTCACTTGTTTTTTATAGGCCCAATAGCAGGGGCGGACTGACCATTCGGTCCGTCGGGCACTGCCCGAGGGCCCGCGGCCTTCAGGGGGCCCGTGACGGGCGCTGCATAAGGTGGGGGCGCTGTCGGCAGATCCAGCCCCC
>NW_017307826.1:31765-54587 GCF_000935625.1 Nanorana parkeri
TTTAAAGGAGAACTGTGGGGTTAAGGCTTTTCCCCATAGTTCTCCTTAGGGTAACGGGAGGACACAAACTAGCGTCCTCCCGTCACCCTAGGCTCAGTATACCGCGAGCTACTGAGACGCCGCAGTATACTGCGAGCTGCGAGTATACTGCGAGCTGCTGCTCGCGGTATACTGGGACTCCGCAGCTGAAGTGGATCCCGACAATTGTGCCGGGATCCGCCCAGCTGCGTGACTGACAGCTACGATCCATTACGTCAGCCTATAACGTGTAACACTAACAATATGTAAACAGACTTAAATAAAAGACTGCATTTCTGCTGTTGGTTAGAAAAAGATGAGCAGATGATTACTAGGCTGCTTTACATGTAATTCAGGCTAATGCATATCTATTACTAGTTTATTATTTATTTGACAGGTAAGAATAAAAAATAAATAACTCACTCATCCACCAACATGTTGTTATGAAAAGTGAATTCAACTCTTAAGGGCTTCCATTTAAGTTTGCCTAATAAAGCAAAGTATAAAAGAGCATTCCTTTGATGTGTACAAGATGGAGACACTAATTATCAGGCTGGCAGAAATGGGAGCCCAGATTGTCATTATGAATGTGTATGCTGTAGAAGAACTGAACTTTATGCAGACCTCCAGGACACAGTCCTTTACATTAGTTTGACACATGAGCCTATAAGTAAGAAAGAAATTAACGTGGTCAACCAACTGGGTAATTAGAAAGACAGTTGGATACGTAATCCTACACAACATTACCTGAGGCATCTAGTTTTATAGAATTTGTTGTAAATTTAAAATAGATTGCAAAGTGCACTCTGGAATGTGTTCTGTAAATTTGGGTTTACATTTTTAAAATCAAGAGGGTTATTACTAAGAAAGTACAAACTTTTTCAAGGGAATTACTGTCCGTAATGTTAAATCTATTGCAAAATAATTTTCGTCTAGCAATTGAAAGTGAAATGTTTTTCTACGTGATCAATATTTTTCTGTCGCTTTAAATTACTTGCACAGTGCATATGTTTGATTTAAACGCCCTAGGGGAAAATCATCATGGCAGACACAATTGAGTGAGCTAGCCTAGCCAAATGATAGCTAAAAGGTTATACCTGGAAAACATTTATTTGCAGAATCTGATCCTGATACAAAAAAAACCTTTATGTTAAAACAAAGCTGTGTAATGGGATCTGGGAAATTGTAACATCCCCTGCATTTATTTATCTGATTTGCAGCATATTTTCACATAAAAAGGTGTTCATGTTACTGGCAATTTTTAAACTTGAATAATTCTGTATTTGATCAAAAGAGGGATAATTCACAGAAGATGTTACCAGCTTAGTGGGGGGCAAAATAAGGTATATAGAAAAAAGAAGATTTGTATTGAAAAATTTCACTAGCATGTTGATCAGGGAGAAGGCAAAATATAAGTTAGATCATCTTCAGCTTTACCACAAAAAAAACCTTTTGGGGGGAAAAGTTAGATAATATTCCCAACTTTCCCCTAGCTTCCACCTGCGGCGCCTAGGCATCCACCTAAACATCCGCTCAGTGTCTGCAATCCCCCACTGCCAATCCCTCCACTGGCTTCCAATCACCCTAAGGATAACATTCAAAATATTAACAATCACTTACAAAGCCATCCACCACTATGCCCCCCGGATATATCTCCAACCTCCTCTCAAAGTATCACCTTAAAGGAGAAATATGAGGTGAGTGCTTTTCACTCACCTCATAGTTCTAGCCGACCTGTGACAATGAGACTGTCACAGGTCGGCTCAGTAGATCGGGAGGTGAGCGAACACATACCGGCGTTCACTCACCTCTTGTTCCTGTCACGGCTCTCTGCCGTGACAGGGGAGGGGCTGGATTCCCCCCTCCCCGCTCCGATCCTCCAGTGCTGACTGGCGGAACGGACGGGGGAGGGGGCGGGTACAGCTGGCTCTGCCTCTAGATAGGCAGAGCCAGCTGTCAGTCACGCTACTGGGCAGATCCCGGCACAATTGTTGGGATCCGCTTCAGCGTCTCAGTATACCGCGAGCAGTTGATCGCGGTATACTGTGGCATCTCAGTATACCACGAGCTACAGCTCGCGGTATACTGAGCCTAGGGTGACGGGAGGACGCTAGTTTGTGTCCTCCCGTTACCCTAAGGAGAACTATGGGGAAAAGACTTAACCCCATAGTTCTCCTTTAACCGTCTCCTTGGTTCCTCTGTGGACCTCCTGCTCTCTGGCTGGTTGAGGATTGTGGAGAGATCTAGTGGCATTTTTCTACCTGAATGTCTCTTGATTTCTCCAGGATTTGTTATGTGTAATATAATTAGATTTTGGACATAATAAAGTTCGAATTGATATGCACTTAGGGCCATATGTATAAAGACATTTGCAACATATCTATTGTTTAGGCTACCTCGCTGCTTGTAAGCACATCTGCCAGGTTAAGTAACATTTACCAACATCTAAAGTTTGATAGGAAATGGATCTCACTGTAAAATATGCCTTATAACACATTAAATGTCACAATAACCAAGCTCATTCTCACAGATTTTTTTTTCTTCAAGAGCCCGTGGAACGTGCATCGAAAAACTATCCCCTGTGAACAAAAAAAGTGAACCGTGAAATCACAGCACACAAAAACGTGCACAAGGGTGCTTGGTCCTTGAATAAAGAAGGGACCCCGATTCCCAACCCCCTGGGGTGCAAGGTTCCTGACAGGGGTTGAGACTGTTGGTCCACCAACCCGAAGGCCGGTGGACCCTGATTCTTTGGGGACCTCACAGTTCTAGGTAGGGAGACCCCCTAGATGGGAGGAGACAGGGAACGCTATATTAGGGCACAGAATCTCCTCCCCACATCGGGAAAAGGCCCCGAAGGAACCTGCACCCGCTGCATCTGTGGGTCAAAATTTACAAAAACACAAAACGTGCCAATCGTGCAATAAATAAATAAAGAGTGCCAGTGCACCACGCTGACATGCTCTAGGGGCCGGAGTGCAAAAATATTGCCCCGGACTAGCCATAAGGCCTGTCTCTGAGGCGTTGTGCAGAATATGCAATGTGGTGTGTGTCCATGTGCACAGTGAGTCAAAGTGGGGTCCCACACCCAAGTGACTTTCTGAGCACCCCTGGGACACCACCCCCAGGGGGCACAACACCACCGGCTCTGCCGCCTCCCAACCCTCCGGCCAGACCAAGTGTTTCTCCGCTCACATCAGGAGGTAGTGCCGTCGGGGGTCCTCCCACTGTCTGGGGTCTACCCGTAACCTCAGGGCCTGACGCAATCAGCAGTGGACCGAACCGTCCTCCGACACCCACCCTTACGTCAGAGGGTACTAGAATGCTCCCCCGTTCTGGGATCGGCAGCGTCCTCTCCCCTCCAACCAGGGGCGTATCTAGCACGAGGCAAACAAGGCGTTTGCCTCGGGCGGCATTTTTCAGGGGGGCGGCCCCCCAGGCAGAGGGTGAGGCGGCCGGTGAGCAGAGGGGACCGTGAGCGGGACAGCTTCGCCTTCCGACATGAGGTAAATGCTAAACAACTGATAAGAACAGATACTACACTTTATCTTAACCAAAAGGCAGGGAAGCGATAATTCCTTTTCCTTTACTTTTTTAAGCTCTAGCACGACTCTTTACTTCTTCCAGAGTCTACATTTCTCTGATGGTCTTCCCCGCCTCTGCGGAATACATAGAAACACCCATACCCACACCAGAGATAGGACCAAAGGAACACACCTTCAAAAATGTATACATATACTTAGAAACCTTTAGGGAGCAAGAAGCTTTTTGTAATTGTGTTGTGTTTCATTTTTGGCAGATGACAACGGTTTAATATCTTTTCATTATGAGGGGGAAAGATCTACAGAGTAGTTTGGAAATGATGAATGTCAAAGGTGAAGTACTCGGGCATGGGAAGGGGAGACCATTGAGTCTGGTACCCCCCCTCTGATAAATTGCATCACTGATATAGAGTATTCCTGGGCTGGATGAGGGTGGTTCTGCGGCTTTTTCTCAAGTGGACTGTCAGTTTTTCAGACCCCCAGACAGAGGGGAGGTTTGGAGCATGGGAAGGAAAGGCTGTGAAATTTGGCATCCCTTCCATAATACTTGGAAGGTGGGGGGACCCTTCGAAGAGTCAAGGTGGATCATAAAAATGAGAGGAGGCCACCAGAGTACTTTAGAGCCCTGGAGGGCAAAGCTGAGTTCCTGAAGATTGGGAAGTGGACGCTGGGAAATGTAGGAAATGTAAATCCCGTCTATGTTTGGCATCCCTTGTGTCGGGGGTTCCCGGGATAGGTGAGGGTGGCTCAGGGGCTTTAGCTGATGTGAGGCGGGAAAGCTGTCTGGAGCTCCTGGAGCACAGGAAGGAGAGGCTGTGTAATTTAGCATTCCCTTTATATTTTGGATCCCTGGTGTGCAAGGTCACCGTGGTTGGTAAGGGCTGTTCTGCAACTTTCCTTGATGTGGGTGAAGGTCATGAGAGTATTTTACATGGTGCTCAATGTAAGGGAAGCTGATATAAATATGGCATTCTTGGACCCAGGGTCCCATGTGTACTTGTACGGGAGTTATGTCATTCTGGGCTGGCCAAACAAGATGGCCATAGTTGCCCAACCCAGAAAAAGACTGGGTTAAGATGGAAGAGCTGGTGACGAGGGAGCGTCCAGACGTCACATTGCTGGATTGGAGCTAAGTGCTACTGAAAAAGAAACAGCAGGCTGTGCAATCCTTTTTGAATAGAAAACTTAAACAAGAGCTCCGGGCAAAACTTTTATTAACCCTTGCAGTGGGGCTACTCCCACACTGCAAGGGATAACTGCTTGTTTTTGTCTGGACGCCACAGAAAAAAAGTTATACTTACCAGATGCTCCAAGCCTGCTTGCTCTTAGACTGGTCCCTGGAGCCTCTCTCTCCCCCTCCTCCACCTCAATCTAAGGTCCTCCAATCATCATAGGAGGAGAGAGGCTTCAGAGATCGGAGAAGTAAAGAGCCGGCTCATCTGTTTGAGTGAGTATAACTTTTTTGTTATACCCTAGAAAAGCAGTTAAAGGAGAACTATGAGGTGATTTTCACTCATCCTCATAGTTAGAGCCGACGCGTGACAATGAAACTGTCACACGTCGGCTCTATTGATCGGGAAGTGAGCGAACACATACCGTCACTTTCTCATCATTTCCCTGCAGAGAGCGGTGACTCAGTCACCGCTCTCCGCAGGGATTCCCCCCTCTCCCATCCTCTAGCGCTGACTGGAGGAACGGACGGGGAGGGGGCGGGCACAGCTAGATAAATAGAGCCCACTGTCAATCAGCTAGCTGGGTGGATCTCAACAGTATTGTCGGGATCCGTCCCGGCTGCGGTGGTCTCAGTTTATAGCGACCTATAGCTTTGGGTCACGGGAGGAGGTTAGTATATGTCCTCCCGTGACCCTTAAGAAAACCGGGGGATAAAAATTTTACCCCATAGTTCTCTTTTAACCCTTGCAGTTCTTCTTTAACTGCCTCCGGGCCGGCCATAGTAAAAAAACGGCCGGCCGGGAGCTCTCTAGATCTGAGCAGGCGTCTTTAGGCGTCCACTCAGACACGCCCCCTCGCGTGCACCGCTCGGTAAATGGCCACGATGCCTGTTACCATACAAGCGATCGCGTGTATGGGGTGCCGATCGGTCCGTCCGTCCCCCTCCGCTCTCCCGCTGATCCCGTGCTCCGCTGTGCCCAGGATCAGCATGTCGCCTGTGTCACAGGGGATCAGAGGGAGATCGTTACACGAGCTCCCTCCGGTCCCCTCTCCTCTGAAAGAATGCGGAAGTGTTGTATAATACACCACTTCCGCATTCTTGTGTCATTCTCCAGCTTCAGAAGCTGGAAAGAAGCTGATGGAGCAGATCTGTGCTTCATCAGCTTCTTTTGGGGGGTCCTAGGTGACATTAGGGGTCTTGGAGACCCCTGATGTCTCCATAAAGTGGACCTGTCACATATTTTGCTATCACATAGGGGAGTTTAATTAGCCCCCGTATGTGATAGGAATAAAGTTTAGTGAAAAAAAAAAATGTAAGTTCCCCACCCAATTTTTTTTTAAAGTTACACATAAAAAAAAACAACAATTTTTTAAAGTTCCCACCAATGCATACACGCATGCAAACATGCATCGGGGCGCATACGTGCAAAATAGACGATTGCGCCCATTACGCCGCACATGTTACATATCGCCACGAACATCGGAGTAAGAGCAATAATTCTAGGGCCATCAATCACTGATAACACTAAACTGATGAGTGGTAAAAGCTTTTAAAGTGTCGTCTATGGCCAATTTTGGGTATGGTAGTTTTCTGCGATTTCGCGGGTGCGCGCAATTTTAAAGCTTGACATGTTTGGTGTCTATTTACCCGACGTGACCCAATCTTTTATATTTTACCAAAAAACTGGGTAATAATAAATGTTTCCTAACATAATGTAAAAAAAAACTTTTGTTTTCAAAATTTTCTGTAATTTTTCCTAATTATAGTAAAAAATAACAACCCCAGTGGTGTTTAAATACCACCAAAAGAAAGCTCTATCTGTCCCCAAAAAATGGTATAAAATTAATTTCAGTACAGTGTTGCATGACGGAATAAACGTTAGTCAAAGTACTTCAGCGCTGAACACTGAAAAATGGCCTGGCCAGGAAGTGGGTCTAAACACCTGGTCTTGAAGTGGTTAAAGGTGATACTTGCTGCTGCAAAGAAAAAAGCAGAGTTTGAAATAATAATTTCTCTTAAATAACCTAAAATGCTTGCGATAGGAAGAGAAATAACAGGCACTGTTATTTTTTTTCTTGTTATATTTATGAACTGAAATTGAAGGGTAAACATGTCTTCCACGCACATCACAATCACATACACTGCTATTTTGTGATAGTACCGTTATCGTGTGACGTCAGCGGGGGCTTGCCTAAAGCTGGTCCCTGTCAGCTGACCAGTCTATTAGCTTGTTGTACGCAGTGCGCACGTAGAGTGGCGGGGACGCGCGCGTGAGCGTGCACGCGAGCAATAGGTGCAGGCGTGCTATTAATGCTACGCCGGAAATACACTGGTGTCCTGCTATTAGTCTCTTGTAAAGGACTGACAACTGAAAAGAACGGAGCATTCCTTGTAGTGCGGACTGAAGAGTGCTCCGTAAGTCCCAGTTTAACCAAGCTTATGTATTAGAAAGTTTGTGGTTTCTGACATATTGGACTAGAATCCATACTGTACACGGCAGTCCAGCTTATGCAAGGCATGCTGGGAGTTGTAGTAAAAAGTGCAGCAGTATCACATGTAATGGTCATGGAGCATACCTTATGTGTTCTGCAATTCCATGAAGAATTAGTGTTTCATCTTTTGGTTACTGAGTACGTCTAAGGCTTAGTCCACCCGTTGGGGCAAAACAATATTAAATGCCCAGACATGAAAAAATGTGCATTGTTTTAATGCATTTTAGCCTGCAATGGATTGCAGCTGTGATCAATAGATTGTGGGGTAAATGCCTTGGCTCCTGCAGACTTTCTCTAGCCCCAGGGCCGTACCTTGGACCTAAGGTATGGGGCTGGCTGAAGTAATCAATGGACTACAAGTGGGGTGACATCACTGCACTCATGCTCCATTGAGTTCGGAGTCCCTCTGCTGCATTGGCAGATGGGTTTTGTATTCTTCAGTTCTGTTCCTGTGTTCACACATCTCCCAAACTGTAGGGGAAATAGCTTCCATTATATCTACGAGGCTCTGTAACATTGGGATGTCACAGCTCTGTGTGTTTTTGTTAAATCCTGTTTGCTGCATCTCTTTTGTATGTTATATTATAGTCATTGGTAATGCAAAAAGGCTTGGCCTCCCTCAGCCTGTGACTGGACAGTGATGAGCAACAGCAGTTCAATCTGCTCTCCTTTTAAACTGTGTTTTGGTCTCCACATGTGTATGCAGCACACATGATTGGCTTCTAGTTCTGCCCCTCCCTTTCCCAGTTTGGGTGCTGCAGTACAGGAGATTGCACATACCAAGTCAAATTCCGGTACTTACTACTACTGCAATTAAGATGACATTCCATTCCATTACATTTTAATTAGAGGTGCACCGAAATAGAAAAAAATGTCAGGCCGAAACCGATACCAAAAATGTTTTTATTTTATTTTTTTTTAAATATTTTATTTTTATTTATTTTTTATAAACTTTCACATTTTTTAAATATTTATTTTAATTTTTTTAATTAAATTAATTTTTTTACTTTTAGGGGCTTCGGGGAAATATTAGGGGTCTAAACAGACCCCTGATATTTCCCTTTTTAAAATAGAAAAAGAGATTGAGAACACAGAGTCCTCAAACTCTTTTTCTGTATCCCCTGTTATCAATGAACAGAAATCCTCTGAGTGTTCCTGTTCATTGATAACTTGAGAATATAGTATGTTTACTATAACCACAACTATGAATGGACAGGAGTGGATATAGATCACTCCCATTCATTCATAATTGAGGATATATTACCCATACCATATCCTCAATTATCTACAAACACTCAGCGATCACTGATCACTGAGTGTTTGTAGCCTGCGCTCCTCTCTGACACACACTGTCACAGGATGCTGAGTGAGCGGTGCGAGAGGGATTGCCCAACCTCCTGTGACAGCGCTGTCTCCGCCCCTACACCGCTCTACCGCACTGTGATAGGCGGCCGAGCGATGTGGGAGGAGAGACAACGGCCGCTCACAGCGATCCTGTCATTTAGCCAGAAGTGCCATTTTCGGCCGATATATCGGTGCATCCCTAATTTTAATGAATATATCTGCCTGGAGTTCAACTTCAAACTTGTGGAAAGAATCATAAAGCAACACCTAATGGTTGAATGTAAGACTACATAATAATATGCTAAATTTCCTATTTACTTACATAACTTGTTTTTGTTGCTTTTTTTTTTTTCTTCTAGTCCATAAATAAGAAAGGTTCTGCAAAATCACTATTCATTCTCTTAAAAGTGGATTTCTTTTTGTCTTTAGACTTGTAAAGAAGAACTGCTGCTAAACTGTCTTTTGCTTTTACATGGCTGAAGGATCTCGAGAATTTCCTTCTGTTGTTGACCGTTATTTTACACGATGGTACAAAGCAGGTAAGGTTCAAAAGATGATCTTGAAATAAGATTGTTTCCTGCTTCTGATGTTTCCTTAAAGAGAACACCACCCTTATCTTCAAAATAACAAAGGCACCTTTAGAAATGTTTAGTAATGACAATCTACAAACAGATACTTCTATATAATTGCAGACTTCATTTTTTTTGCATACCGTATTTTTCTTTTCTTCCTTGGTCTTCTGACAGTGGCCATATTAGCTAAGGGCAGGTTACTAGCCCTCCTTTTTATTTCCTGGAACTCTGGCAGATGTGACTAGGACATGTTACCATGCACATCATCTCAGTGGAGGAAAATGCCTTTTTATGAAATCTTATGAGATTACAGATGCGATTTCCCTGCAATGCACTGTTGATGTAACATTCCCAGGATGCAATGCTTGGGCACAGTACATAATTTGTGCCAAATTGGACCAGGAAGTGGGGAAAAAAATATTGTAAAATAAAGATATGTTTGTTTAGCTAATGTAAGATGGTTTGATATTTGCATGCAGAGCTGTATGGTGATATGATTTTTAGTCAAAGGGGGTAAAGGTCCACTTTAAAAGTAAACCATTCCTTTCCTCTTGATTTCCCATCTAACAGTAGCTGTACACAGAGAAAACTCTATTGAGTTCACAAATAACAAATATTTGTAAATTTGAAATGGCCCCTTTTTTGCAAAATGGTAAAAAAACAAAGGAACAATTTAGGCGCAAATGGAATGTTTTTATTCTCTTGTCTAGTAAGCAATAAGAGACTGTGTGAAAGGCACCAGGGTCCACACCAAATGGTTACATCACTGCTGCAAAGTATATATAGTTTAAGCTTAGTTCAGTATTTAATGGACCAATAATCAGCAAGCTTACTTAGGGCATTAGGGATACATTTGTAGTATTTAAAGGAGAACTATGAGGTGAGTGCTTTTCACTCACCTCATAGTTCTAGCCGACCTGTGACAATGAGACTGTCACAGGTCGGCTCACTTTAACAAGAGGATTTGCATTTGATGGCCTTAGCCAATAGAAAAAAAAAGGACATCTGAGGAAGGAAGGATGATGTAATTTGAATATGGTAAGAACTTACTTTCAAAAGTCTTAATTTCCACTATGTGTACTTTTGAGTTATGCTAAAAAGCTATGATATTAGAAAGGAAGCAATAAAGTGCTTACAACAGCCACTGTGCACAGGTATTGTTAGATGGGATAGCAAAAGCAATGGCATGGTTTACTTTACATTATATTCTTAAACAATGTGGTAACACTGGGACAGGGCATTTACACTTCGAATGAAAATGTATTGTTAAATAGACCATTGTTTCTCAAACTATGGTCTATGGACATCTGGAAGTCCTGTTGCATGTCTTAGTTGGTTTCTAACCACCTTCTTATACCTTGCAAATGACATCACCTTATTGACAAAAATTCAGAGACCTGAAGTGGAAGAGTAAGTACAAAGCCCGATATACACATCTAAAGTTTTGTTCAGCTCCATAGGCAACAAGCAGGGTTATTCGCAAAACGGGGAAGAGTTTGGAGAAGTGAACAATCTAGGACAACATAGCTGAACTGGAAAGTGAGCTGAATTGGAGAATTTTTCCAAATCAGCTATGTTGCCCTAGATAGTTCACTTCTCCTGCCTTCCCCATATTCTTCACTCTTTTGTGAATAACCCTGATGGTGTCTGTTCAGTAAGAGAGGTGAAGAAAGATTGCACAACATAATTATGTGTAACTGCATTTAAAGTGATCATGTTGATCTGTTTAAAAAATTTGAGCCCAAAGCACTGTCATAGAAAACGTTGTCCAATAGGTGGCAAGTAGGCCTTTGATTTGTTCTACATATACAAATGCTGCTGCTATCTGACACTTTGTCTGCTGGGCAATGTGGTTCCACCTGCCAGCTGATATCACTTCTGTGCCCTGCAGTGACTTAGTAGCCAGTGGGAGAAACCACAGTGCCCAGTGGGGTACATATCTGAAAGACCGACAGTAGTAGCACTTGTAGAGGTGGAACCGAAGAAAGACTGACTTGCCACCCAGTGGACAAAGAGGTTTTTAGCTTTTTCTTTGACAGGGTTCTTTGGATTTACAGTTTTTACTAGTGAATATCACTTTAAATTATTTTCACCACCTATTTTCGCATAAGTGGTCCATGGACTGTACAACTTTCAGAATTTGGGTCACCAATTGTGTTTTATAGTCTTCTAGTAAGCTAGCTTATGGTAGCCTATGTCTATTTATAGGTTAAAAATGTAAACTCCACAACAAATTGTTAATAACATCTAATATGGTTTCTCTGCATCGATACTAATATGGGTAAGTCCACCCAAACCCTAATTACACAGTTGGGGCACAGAAGCATTCATGCAGCAGGCCTTTGGGGTTGTGGCAGATCGTGCTTCATACAAGCATGTAGAAAATTGGCCTGTCCAATAAATGCTACTAATTTTCAAATGCAGTAACCTATAGCAAGCAATCAAAATTTACTCTGCTGAGGTCAGACTGTGCCAAAATGAATTTTGAATCGTGCCTGTGAGATACTGCACTTAAGACATTCTTTAGAAAACTAGAATGAATGCAAGGCTGCTCTTATAAATTGTTACGAAAAATCATTCAACCTCAATCAAAAGAAAATGTTATATGGTGTTGCGTTCTTGCTTTTAGGAAAAGCTGTCTGGTACTGCAGCCAAAAAAAGAAGCTTTCAGTAAAGATATAGAGGGGAATTTATCAAAACTGGAGCAGCTTCTATGTTTCATTTTCAAATCTTAACTGAACAAACTAAAGAGAGAGGCTGATTGGTTGCCATGGGCAACTGCTCCAGATTTGGTCTGCTCCCGTTTTGATAAATTCCCCTCATAGTATTTTAATTGGCCTGTCCATATGCATCTTGAGGTTAGGATTCTTCCATATGATTATATGAAGATAATGAAGATAAAATGGTAGAGGTGCCCTGAAATGTAAATAACGAAACCGAAATAAAAAAAATTGTCAGGCTGAAACCGAAAATTTTGTAACTTTGTTTATTTTATTTTCTAGAAACTTTTACATTTTTTTTATATTTATGAATTCATTTTTTATTAAATATTTTTTACTTTACTTTTAAGGGCTTTGGGGAAATATTGGGGGTCTAAACAGACTCCTGATATTTCCGTTTTAAAATAGAAAAAGTGATTGAGCTCTGCTTTTAAACTGTGTTTTGGTCTCCATGTGTATGCAGCACACATGATTGGCTTCTAGTTCTGCCCCTCCCTTTCCCAGTTTGGGTGCTGCAGTACAGGAGATTGCACATACCAAGTCAAATTCCGGTACTTACTACTACTGCAATTAAGATGACATTCCATTACATTACATTTTAATTAGAGGTGCACCGAAATAGAAAAAAATGTCAGGCCGAAACCAAAAATGTTTTTATTTTAATTTTTTTTACAGTATTTTATTTTTATTTATTTTTTATAAACTTTCACATTTTTTAAATTTATTTTTATTAATTTTTTTATTAAATTAATTTTTTTACTTTTAGGGGCTTTGGGGAAATATTAGGGGTCTGATATTTCCCTTTTTAAAATAGAAAAAGAGATTGAGAACACAGTCCTCAAACTCTTTTTCTGTATCCCCTGTTATCAATGAACAGGAATCCTCTGAGTGTTCCTGTTCATTGATAACTTGAGAATATAGTATGTTTACTATAACCACAATCATGAATGAACAGGAGGTGATGTAGATCACTTCCCATTCATTCATAATTGAGGACAAAGTTAACATACAGGTGAAACTCGAATAATTAGAATATCGTGCAAAAGTAATTGCAGTAAGTGCTGCAAAAGGGGCCCAAACCAAGTACTGAGTACATATGCATGCTTGTACTTTTCAGAGGTCCGATATTGTTCTATGTACAATCCTTGTTTTATTGATTGCATGTAATAATCT
Source organism: Nanorana parkeri (assembly GCF_000935625.1). Classification (NCBI taxonomy): domain Eukaryota; kingdom Metazoa; phylum Chordata; class Amphibia; order Anura; family Dicroglossidae; genus Nanorana; species Nanorana parkeri. Next base: position 44,801 of record NW_017307826.1, read on the forward strand.
ACTTTTTTTGAGGTTGTGGATTTGGGGTTCTTGGGGTTTTCATGAGCTGTAAGCCATAATCATCACAATTATGACAAATCACGGCTTGAATTATCTTGCTTTGCATGTAATCAGTATCTCATATATTAGTTTCACCTTTTAAGTTGCATTAGTGAAATAAATGAACTTTGCACGATATTCTAATTATTCGAGTTTCACCTGTATAATGTCCTCCAATTACCTACAAACATTTAGCGATCACTGAGTGTTTGTACCGCTCTCCTCTCTGACAGCTGTTACAGGATGCTGAGCGAGCGGTGCAGGATGGAGAGCTCAGCCTCGCCCCCACACTCACGCACTGCCGATCAGATTACCAGAAACATGGGGATAACTTAGAGGCTCTATAACTCATCCAGTTGTTGTCATACTCTAAGTACTGTGATGGAATTTATGAAAACTGGAGCAGACACAATTGGAAGCAGTTGCCCATGGCAACCTATCAGCTTCTATCTTCCATTTTCAAAGCCTAAGGCTGGGTTCACACCTAGGCGGATTGAATATGCACGTTTTTCGCACGTTTTTTTACCGTGATTCGCGGTTAAAAAAAACGCGCGTTTCCGAGGGATACTTGGCTGTATCCCAATGGAACCGCCCGACCAAAACGCCCCAAAGAAGTACATGTACTTCTTTGGGCGTAGGGCGGTTTCCCGCACGTTCATACTCGCGGAAAACCGCCCAGATGGGAACCATGCACATTGAAAATAATGGCATTTCCCTGTTTGAGCGTTTTTCCGCGAGTACGAAAGCTTAGGCTGGGTTCACACCTAGGCGTTTTTCCGCGCCTTCGTACTCGCGGAAAAACGCTCAAACAGGGAAATGCCATTATTTTCAATGTGCATGGTTCCCATCTGGGCGGTTTTCCGCGAGTATGAACGTGCGGGAAACCGCCCTACGCCCAAAGAAGTACATGTACTTCTTTGGGGCGTTTTGGTCGGGCGGTTCCATTGGGATACAGCCAAGTATCCCTCGGAAACGCGCATTTTTTTTACCGCGAAAAACGTGCATGTTCAATCCGCCTAGGTGTGAACCCAGCCTAACTGAACAAACTGGAGACAGAAGCTGATTGTTTGCCATGGGCAACTGCTCCAGATTCTGTCGGTTCCCGTTTTCATAAATTTCCCTTTGTATATATTCACACGTTTTCAATAAACTGCCTGAACTGAAGCTTTGGCAAGGATTTAGCTATTCAAGGGTTCCCCAAGGTAATTAAAAGAGAACTAAAAAAAAAAAGGCTTTACTTCTTTTTTGCACCACAGAGTACATTCACTAATATACTCCTGTGACCCAAAGTCGGTGCCTGCTATATGCTGACAGTGCAGAGTGCTGTCAATATTTTTGGGATTGCTCAGCTCTCGATCTATAGAGACGGTGTGTGACAATTGCAGTTTCACACGCTGGCGCGTATTGGGAAGAGTATATTTTACTTGCCCAGTACTTTAATTCTTCAGATATAATTTCCAGTTTGTAGAAAATTCTTGAGTCACGCTGTTAATCCTGGTTGGATCCAATGCTGCATATGACAGAGATCTACTACCTTTTTGTTCTTGGAGACCGAAAAAAGTCAATTTGTAATTAGTCTTACCTCCTCTTTTGAATACTGTGTAAATGTTAAAACTATCTATACTTGTTTCTTTGATTATATAGATGTGATTTACTGTACAATTAAAAGAAATGAAAGTGTTTTGCTGTGTTTGCTTTTAACACACACCACTTGCCACACCCCACTGCTACCTAATGTTTTGTCTTTGTTCAGATGTGAAAGGAAAGCTGTGTGAAGACTACTGTATACTGCAACATTCAAACAGGTAAGAGATGAGCTAAAAATTGCACAATTAAAAATAACAATAATTTAATTTGGAACTTCTACTACACATTATAGAATAACACATAAGCCTGTGTGCATGTGTGGTCTGCTGCAGGTGCATGGATTTACGAATGTACGTGTACTATTTTTATGCATTTTAATGAACCTTACTACACTAAGAATGTGATATTTCTGCTTTTAAGTCAGTGGCATGTTCCTTGCAAAGAAGTGAACTTATTATTGGCATGCTTTCCTCCCCCTACTGACTATTTCTGAAGTAGGCTATACTTAACTTAAACCCAGTCTATTGGATCCCATTACTGCCCCATCACTCTGCACAGCCTTTCTTGAAAATCTTCTCAGTCAGCCACCAACCAACCCGTGCGTGCGTGCACACGCGCCAATAAGATCATAGAGTTTCATTAAAAATCCCAGGTTCATCTGTTGTAGATCTTTTCATTATGGCATGCTGTGTGCACGCATAAAGGTAGTACTAGCCGACAGAGGAAGATCTATGGGAAAGGCTGTGTAGTCTTGGGCAGGCCATAAATCTAAGAGCTCTGGAGGGCTGTTATACAGTTTAAATATAACCCATTAGAGAAATGTTTAGTGCTGTGATAGAGGTACACAAAGGATAAGAGCACCTATCCTGTAATACCAGTAATGAGTACCTTTCTATATTATGTATTTTTCTCAAAAATATGATTTCTTTCTTGCTCATTGAAAGACACAAGTTTTAAAAGACTTTGGGTTATTCTACAGGAGGAGTTAGACACTGGCAAGCAAAAAGAAAATGAGTGACCACTAGGTATAACCCCCTCCACTCCTAGAATGCCTCTGTTTTTCCTAGTGTGTTAAGTGAATAAATATCTTTTCTAAGTTAAGAAAAATTTAACTTCTCTATCCATTTTCCCCCCCACTTTAGTCATCATTTTGCTACACGCTGCCAAAGCCGGTCTCTATACGCAGCTATCTAGATTCATGTATCCTCAGCAATGGCTGTGGAAGTTGTTCCCAGACTCCCCCTGGACTGGATGATTGCGGGGCTAGTCCGTGTCTTAGGGCACTGATTTTCGCACTGTGGTGATCGACAGATCTTTGTATACTGTATTAGCCGCAGAGTTCTTCCCTGGTCCAGACCTGTGGCACAGTCTCTGCTGGGACCCAGCTCCTTTTGTGAGTAGGCCATGTCAGCTGAGCTATGCACCTATTTTCTCCCGTTTTACGTGGAAAGGATTAACACTGGAGGACTGAGTGATGATGCAAGGGTTGCGCTCTTGTTCTTGCCAATTCAGCATTAGGTAACATCTCCTGCTACTGCTCCTAGTTTCAAGTGACATAGGAATCTTTCCCAGACTTTGAAGTCCACCTACAGTGACCTGGTCACTTCTGGCCATTTGAAACTTTCCTGCTTCCAGCAGCCAAATTGCTAGCAACCAAGGCCTAAAGTGATACGAAAGTCAAAAGGTTTTTAAGCAATTTCAAATGCTTATGAAATAAGTTTTCTGCTGATCTCCTAAGACCTGGCCCTGCACCGATGCCATTTTTTCCAGACCGAGTACTGATACTTTTCTTCAAGTACTCGCTGATACCAATTTAGTTATTTTTTTCTCATGTCCTGTAACAGTTTTTCTAAAACAATACCGACTAATGATTTTAGAACAGTGGTGAAGTGCCAGGGCCCGGTCCCACCTGCAAACTCTGCACCCCTAGTTCTGCCACTGACACAATGCAGAATACCACCAGCTATAGAGGACTACAATTCCAGGCAAAACATTATACAGCAATGCAGAATATTGCCATCATCGATAGAGGACTACATATCCCAGCAATATGTTATACAGCAATGCAGAATAATGCCATCAGCTGGAGAGCACTATAAATACATTATACAGCAATGCCGAATTGCTAACGGCTATAGAGGACTACAATTCCCGGTATGCATTATACATCAATGCAGAATAATATGAAGCTACATACTCTGTGCTGCTCCAGGCTGGCGGCCTGAAGTGCAGGGTGTGGAGGTGGACCAGAGGAGGGCTGGAGTAAGCTGCCGGAGTCTGCTGAATGCCGAGACCAAAGGAGGGGGTGCTGTGCCTATGCAGGGAGGCACAGGATCTTTAGGAGGCGTTTTGCCCTCCTCTCTGCTGCCGACTGGTGAGGCAAGGTGGGTAAAAACAACGTCTCATTACCCTGGATATGGGAGGTGGTTTGCAGGGTTTACCAACTAGAGTTCTGCTTCCTGCCCCCTCCCCCAGTTCATATGTTTCAACCTGCTTTTGGCTTTGCATAGTTTAGCAGCACTTCTGGATCAAGGGGTTATCACACTAGTTTCTACTGCAGAAAGGTTTCAGGGGTTGTACTCTAACCTTTGCAGAATCCCCAAACCAAAAGAGGGCAGCTGTCCTATTTTGGATCTTAATGTCCTAATTGTCTTGTCTTCATTTGGTTCCAAAAGATTTGCATGGAATCCACCAGGTCTCTCATTGCCACCCTCCATCAGGGAGAATTCTTTTGACGTTTGTGCACATCAAGGATGCATACTTGCATGTCTCTATTTGTCCATCACCTCAGCAATTCCTTTGCTTTGCTGAGGTTCCCTAGCACTTCCAGTCTGAGACCCAGGCAAATCTTCTGCACCTCGAGGCTTTACTAAGTTTCTATCACCTGTTCTAGCCTTGCTACATCTGGCACTCTTAAAAGGAAACACTCAACATGGCTTCTGTCTGACAGTGACACGGACAATACAAACCTTGATGAGGTTTCATTGGATCTTTAACCTTCCGAAGTCCGCTTTGGATCCATCTCATCACTTGGAGTTTATCTTAGAGACAGCTCAAGCCACAGCTTTTCGTTTATTTTCTTCTCCAACCCCTAACTCTTTGTTCCCAGGTTGTGACTCTTCAATTCCAGGAGTTGCCCGACTTGTCGCTTCTGCATGGGAGTTTTGTGGCTGGTGGTAGCCTTATTCAAGGCAGTCCAGTTTGCCCAGTTCCACTCCAGAACACTGTAACTCTACTCATCCTGTTATTTTACGAGAAGTTAATTCAAACTGCACAAACTGACTTTGCCTGACAACAAGGACCAGATTGTCTGTCTCTTTAATCTCCACTAGGACATTGTTCTTCCATCCCTCTGTCTAGCTCCAGTGCATCAGGAGATTTCCCTGCATTGTCTGTAGTATGTGCTGTATGTGCCTATCTTGCAGCAACTGCTTTCAGACAGACTATCCAAGCTTATGGTCCTTTATGATATGATTCCACCCTTTCTTGTTGGGCCACACTCTACCAGTTGTGTGAGAACTCCTTGGGAATTTGGGCTTCAGGCTACTATCTCACGGATATGCAAGGCCACCACCTGGTCTGCTGTTCATATGTTCTCAAAGTTTAACCAGGTGGATGTTGAAGCCCCATCTGATGCCAGCTTTGGGCTCCAGAGCTTTCAGGCAGCTCTTTGAACTGCAGGCAAACCCTAAGTTTTGTTATGTACTAATGGGTTGGTTTTTTTCGTTGCTTTTGTCCACCCCTGTTTTTGGGCATCCCAGTTGGCTCGAAATGTTGTGCCCCTCTTGAACCAGAAAGAAAATCAGATTTTTGTACTTGGCTTAAAAACCATTTCTTGGAGTTCATTGAGGTCCCACCTCTTCTACAAAACTGAAGCATGCTGGGAATGGGTGGGCTTATACTGACTGTTTACTGTGTTTTGTGTTTGCCAGTCTCCATATCTTCAAGTAGGAGGTGAGTATAACCCAATTGTCTCTGAATCCAGTGCCCCTCAATGAACTCCAACAAATGCATTTACAGTAAGTAAAAAATCCAATGACTTTTGTAGGTAAGCATATTGCATTTGATTTTGTTTTTGTAAAATGTTCTTTTATTTTTAGAATATGTGTTATTACACTGGCTGAATGTCATCCAGTTCTACAGAGTGGGAAAACAATTTCCAATATTAATTATCAAATCAGTGCCAACTGCAGCAGATTAAAGAATAAAGTGTCAGGGAAATCCAAACGGGTGAGTGTGTTCTGTCTTTCAATACAGCCATGCACTGTATATTTCTTTATTTTCAATGTGACGGCTATTTGAATTAAGTGCAGGGCAATCTCTTTATGACTCAGCTGTATTTGTGCAAATCCTCTGCAGTGTCTTAAGTTAGTAGGCAATTCTACATAAAGTTGGCCGCCACTATAGAACTACCAATGCTTTATACTAATATTCCACAATTACATAGACAGAATTAATAAAGTATTAAAATAGGGGATACACAGGCTCTGTCTCTATTTGTTAGAAAGGTGTGATGGATTAGACCAACACTCCTTTTTCTCGAAGTACTATACAAGGGTATCAAATGTAAAAACAAATATGATTTATAATGTCTATTTATAAAATCACAATTTTCTTGTTACATATAGGCTTATGCATATGCATCTTCCCAAAATGGGAAAAGAATCCAGCATCTTGAATCCCAACACTTTTTATTGAAACTATAAAAAGAGCTTCTAAATAAAGTGATATTCAGTAGAACCCAGTAGGTGGCAATCTCTTAAAATCTTTGAGATCGAATCAATTCTACAGCACCCCAGACCATATGTTAGATTTTGAGCATCAAAGATTTCTACATGTTCTTTGTGAATAGAGGCTTGGACTGCCATTCTTTCCTCCCCTTCCCCCCCCTGTATTTTGTCTGCAACATGTGGAATACAAGAGTAATTACTAGTTGTTTATGATACACATGTGTTCTGGGCCTGTGTGGCTTTATGCACTTTAAAGTGACATTAAACCCTCAGATTTTTTTTACATAAACCAATACTGTAATGTGCGCCTTACTGTAATCCATGGTAGTTTCCCTTCTCTTTGCTGCTCTTCCTTTTAAATCTGAATCTCTTCTCATGCTGGGGGAGAACTTCCCTTTGCAGCTGAGTGCCTCTTCCTGTAGTGCTGGCTCAGGTTGTGAACCTTCACACAGACACCATGTAGCCATTCCAGAGACAAGGCATTTCTGTAGAGCATGAGAAGAGATAAGGATTTAAAAGGAAGAGCAGCAAAGAGAAGGGAAACAACCATGCATTACAGTAAGGCACACATTACAGTATTGTTTTATGTAAAAAAATCTGAGGGTTTGCTGAGCTGTTGAGCATGGAGGACGTGTGTTAGCTCGGCTCCTCATCACCCGGGCACTTGAGCTCTACTTATTGCATATTTTGGCATAACTGCCCTTCCACCTTTTACCCTGCCTCTCCCTGGACCACTTACCATCTCCTATGGGGGGAAAAAAAGGATCCAAGCCTCGCAAATCGGAGAAGAATCAACGGGCCCCTGACTACCAGCACGTGTCACCGGGCGCGTGCACCATGGAGCCGTCTCCTCGGTACTCGGAACAGCTGTCTTCCCCTAAGACTCCATCTGACCTGCTGGAAACATCCTCACTGGAGAGTGCTCCCCCCTCGCCTGTCAGCAAAGCTCCGACCCGACATATCAGCGATGACCAGCTCCTATATCGCTTCAAAGCTATGCTGCAGGCAGAGCTGAAGACAGCAACGGACGAAATTAACTCACACTTATCTAAAGAGATCAAGGAGCTGGGCCAGCGCACGGGTCTTCTGGAAGACAAGGTCGACTCCACTATCGGAATCGTTAATTCTCACACGATTGATATAGGACATCTGCAATCCAACCTAGACGCCACTATATAGAAGCTGGAGGATCTGGAGAACAGTTCACGCCGGCGTAACCTCCGTATTCGCGGCATCCCAGAGGAAGTGGAGGACCTACAATCCACAGTAACTGCCATGTTCCAAGAGCTTCAGCCTGCTATTCCAATTGAGCGCCTTGAATTTGATAGAATTCATCGGCCCCAAGCGCCCCGGGGGTCCCCCCAGGGATGTGATCGTGAAATTCTCCTTTTACAGATCTAAGGAGGCTATCTTTCAGGCGGCTCGTGTCAGCCGAGATCTGCAGTTTCAAGGCTTTCGTTATGAAATCTACTCAGACCTCAGTCAGCTCACTATACAGAAACGACGAGCCATGCGTCCCTACTTACTATCACTCCGATCTCATAATATTCGTTATACCTGGGGCTATCCCTTCAAGCTGCAGTTCATCCATGCTGGGAAGTCTTACGGGGTTGCGTCTCCCGAAGAGGCACATCGGATGCTGCATTCCCTGGGTCTACATGAAGATTCGACGCCACCAACTCTCCCACCCTCAGGGACCCCTACGCAGCCTCTACAACCACTATAGAGCAAGGTCCCCTCCAAGCGCCCCGGCCACTTCACCGCTGGGGCGCCAGCGTGACAAGATCCCTGCTCCGACCTGAGAGTTCGCTTCCTCCAATGGACCGGTGAGTCCAGGATGAAACCATTTTGATTCTTTCTCGGCTCCTTCGCAGAAGATCCCTACCTCCCCCCACAGTGAGTACTGTTGTATGCCGCTACAGCAGCGGTACCCGTCACTCTCTACCGTACGACCATCTCCCCCTCCCTATCCCCGTTCCACTCCGACAATACCACTCTCATTGACTTTTCCATCTTGGATTTTCTACTCCCATCCATCCAGTCCCCCCCCCCCCCCCGTCACCTGCCCCCACTGTATGGACACACAACATCTTAGGGTCTCATGCCCTCAGCGTCAGAATTTGCATCCCCCTGTGCGTCCTCCCCAGCTCTCTCTACGCGGGCACTTTTCCGTAAATGGCGAGAAGCAATGACTCTACCTGGGCTTGAACGTATCCCAACTTGCTATGCCCCTTCTCTCTCCCTATTTGAACGCTGAATGCCCGGTTGATGGATCTGAGGGTTTTGCCCTGCTGGGATGTTATTGAACATATATCTGACTGAATCGGCACAACGACTGTTGTTATTTTTTAGTTTAATGTTGGGTGTTAGTCATGTGCCTTCCCATTGCAATCTGCGCGCCCTCTGCAACTGTACTCCTAACGTGCCCAGTTCTATGGTTGGCCTAAGGCGGTGCGGGGGCGGACGGGCAGGGGTGAATACATTTGTGTATTAAGCAGGGCTAAGAATTGTTCATAACATATGTTTGTCTTGTTCCCTTTCCCGCCTGTTCCTTGTCTCCCCTCCCCCCCTCTCCTACCTTGTGTTGCTCCTCCCGCCTTTTCCCGCCTGTCGCCTCTTCCTCGAACCCTCCTTTCCCCATGTCTCCCCTTTCCCCATGTCTCGATTCAAGACCCTATGAAGGGTTAAAGTGGAAGTCCTTCTGACCCAATTGAGGTGCAGGGGGGCACATGCCTGGTCTCTTGCCCTCCATGGCCAGGATATCCTTGAATGGGAAACTGTAAATAAAGCACATGGCGCTGAGGTTTAACAGGATGGTGAGTCCTCTGGTCTCCTCAGTAGGTTGACACAGTGGAACGCTATAGGTCGGCATTGCTAGTGTAAACCAGTCTGGCGCCTTTTACTCGGGGTGCTACTTGTTATGTGCTGTACTATTCGTTTTCTATTCTCTCCCGCTGCTCTTCTTGTGCTATGAGGGTACATGCTGGGGATCACGTGTTTGCCTGGGGGTTTGGAGTTCCTCCATACTGGGCAGCACTGTTCCATGTATCACCTACGTCACTTCTCCGAAACTGGCATTAGATGTTAGGACCACTCTGATCTGGGCTTGCTACACCGTGTATGGCTCCTTGGAAGTACAGGTGATGATGGAGAAATGGAAGCTGAACGCAGCATGGTTTTCTATATGTAATTACATGATTGTATTCATAGCAGCTTTAGATACACTAATTATCTTAGTAATTTTTACAGGAGCACAGATCTTTGTTATACTTATGCATATGTATACCTGATGTGCTATGCCTCCTTTTCCTCTGACACCCTCTCCCCCTCCCCATGGCAGACTGAATAATACACACTTCAGTGTCCCTAAAGGGAAGCATTCCCTGAGGCTTACAAGGAGTTCTGACGGTGCACGTGGGTTTGCAAGTGAA
>NW_017307826.1:54599-75572 GCF_000935625.1 Nanorana parkeri
ACCACACCTCTCCCCTTCTCTCCCTCCCCGTGGCTAATGAACTATAGTTCATCATGATCCTGCCACGGTGCCCGGGTGATTGGCCTATCCCCCACATGACTGTCACCATTGGTTCTTTCTCTGCTTTCTTTACCTGCTTCTTGCCCCTCTTCTGTTCCCTCCCTGAGTGACAGACCTCGAGAACCTCCAAAGTGGCCTTACCATCACTGGTGATGGGTGGCACACCTTTGCTACAACCCCAAGTCCTTAACTTATGCCTCCTCTGACGTTGAAAATTATTTCCCATAATGTTCAGGGCTTTAATGCCCCAGTGAAGCGCAATAAAGCCATGAACTACTATCGTTCTTGCCGGGCTGATATTATCTTCCTGCAGGAAACCAAGTTCTCACTAGCCTCATGTCCCTGTTACCTAGGTAAACACTATACACACTCCTATCATGCAAACTTTCATGAGAAAAAAAGAGGAGTAGCTATAGCGTTTCGCCAAAACTTGCCATTCATATGTAATAAGCAGGTTGCGGACCCTACGGGCCGTTACCTGATCCTCCAAGGCACCCTATATGACATTGACATTACGTTGGCAACGTACTATGCCCCCAATACCTTTCAGTCTAGATTTCTCTGACATTTCTTCCAACAGGTGGCCCACCATGGCAAGGGCACACTTATCCTGAACCCCCATCTTGACTCCTCCCGCTCCCCGGGTTCATACACCCGCAGACCCGCAGTCTAAACTAGTCGGCTCCCTTCTAACTACTCACAAACTAGTGGACGTATGGAGGGAACTGCACCCAACAGAGAAAGACTTCACTTTTTTTTTCACATCCCCATAATGTTTTCCGGAGAATTTACCATTTTTTCACTGCGCAGCATTCGGTTCCTTTATTCCTGAAAGCCAAAATTATATCCACACCATGGTCAGACCATTCCCCAGTTTTTGTCGAGTGCTCAGCCCTCCCGAGAGCCCCTCCTAGCTTTAACTGGCGCCTTAATGAGTCGCTGCTTACTTTTGATACTTCCTGTGCTAAAATTAGAAGCGCACTCCTGAGTTATTTTTCCCTCAACATGGATTCGGTCTCATCCCCGGTTTCCCTATGGGAAGCACACAAGGCTACCATGCGGGGGGAAATTATAAGTATAGCCTCCTCCTATTAAGAAAGAAAGGGACAGGGAGATCCTCGCTCTATCACGTAAGTTAGCAGACCTAGAGGGGGAATGGAAGGCCTCTCCCTCGCCCTCCCTTAAAACACGAGTAGAGGCTGTGAAGGTGGAGTTGAATTTGCTATTAAACGCTAAAGCAGAGAAGGAACTGCGCTGGAAAAATCAGATGTTTTATGCCAGAGCCAATAAGCCTGGTCCACTTTTAGCAAAACAACTCAGAATGTTGCCTTCCCCCCGCCATGTAGTGAAACTGCGATCCTCTAATGGGGGTACCACAGCTAACCCCGTCAAAATTGTGGAGGCTTTCCGCACCCATATGAGCGCCCTCTACAACAAATCCTCTGGTTTTGACGCTACTAAAGCGAATGCACTATTTCAAGACCTTCAGTTTCCCAGTCTTTCCGAGGCATCTCGAACTCAACTTGATGCTGACATTGAGGAAAATGAGGTCCTCGCTGCCATTTCTTCCTTGAAACCAAACAAATCCCCGGGACCAGACGGATTTTCCAACCTGTATTATAAGAAATTTAAAGAGGTCCTAGCCCCATTCTTGACTCGCCTATTTAACGCCTTGAAGTCGCAGCAAAATCTACACCCTTCCTCTTTGGAAGCTAATGTGGCCATGATTCCCAAACCTGGCAAAGACACAACGGAGGTAGCAAACTACCGCCCAATCTCTCTCATAAATACGGATGTGAAACTCCTTACTAAAATATTGGCCTCTAGGACCAATAGGTTCATAGGTGCACTTATCCATAGAGACCAGGTGGGTTTCACCCCACTCCGACAGGCGGGGGATAACATCCGCAAAGTGGTTCACTTAATTGATTTGATTCGCCATAGATCAGTGCCTGGCTTTCTCCTATCCCTCAATATTCAGAAGGCGTTTGATACAGTCTCTTGGGACTACCTTCAATATATACTGTCTAGATGGCACTTTGGTCCGGCATTCCAGTCATGGGTAGCAGCTCTATATAACCAACCCTCAGGTCGCATAGTCTATTCAGGATTTTCCTCCCCCCTGTTCCAGGTCGCCTATCCTCTTTATCCTGGCAATAGAACCCTTAGCTATGCTTATCAGAAGCAACCCCTCCATCAGAGGTGTCGAAATTGCTGACTACACTTTTAAATTGAGCCTCTTTGCGGATGACATACTCCTTACCCTTACTCAACCACTTATTTCTTTACCCTCCCTCTTTTCTCTGCTGACGGAATTCGGAGCAGTCTCAGGATTGGTAGTTAACCCAAATAAATCTCTGGCCCTGAACGTTTCTCTCTCACCTTCTGACGTGACATTGCTCCAACAGAGTTTTCCCTTTACCTGGGCAACCAAATATATCCCGTATTTGGGAATAAGCCTAACAAACTCACTCGAATCACTCTATGCCTCCAACTATATCCCTCTCTTCCGCACTCTCAAAGATATGCTCCTATCCTGGAAAACTCTACCCATTTCATGGCTTGGCCGGATTTCAGCAGTAAAAATGACTTTTCTCCCCAAGTTGTTATACCATCTTAAAACCCTTCCAATCCCAATACCCTTATTTGCACTAAGATCCCTCCAAAACTCAGTCATTACCTTTTATTTGGCATCATAAGCGCCCCAGGGTGGCTAGACAGACTGTATATCTCCCCAGGTCACGAGGAGGTCTGGGAGTTCCGAATCTGATAGCATACTACAAAGCTGCCCAAATAGCACCTCTGGCGGCTCTACATACCACTACTGAGGTTCCGCTGTGGGTTCTCCTGGAATTGCCCAATGCTCATCCTACTGCCCTTTCTACACTACCATGGCTGCCACCCACCCTCGGGCCTACACAACTAAGTCCCCTTCTCCTTCACTTCTTGAAAGTGTGGGATTCGGTTAAATATTCAAGTCACTTGCTTTCCCCCCCATCTTCCCCTATCCACACTAATGGGGAATCCGATGTTCCCACCGGCGGTGGAATCACCGTCAGCTTTTACCTGGTGGTCTGTGAAGGGGTATTCCCTGATGTACCATTTTCTTGAGGGTACCAGAATCCGCACATGGGAATCCATAGTCGCCAAATCTGACCCCCCGCCGAGGGAATTTTTCCGTTATTTACAATGAGACACTGGATTCAAACCCTCCTTCGTGGTGGAGAACCACCATCCTCTCTATCAATGTTTGAGAGCCGGTGTCTTAACGATCCCTATGCCCCGAAACTTATTGCAGCACTTTACTCCCAATTGAAGACCCCTCCCTCCTCCGCACCCCCAACGTATGTAGCCAAATGGCATGAGGACCTGGGCTCTACCAAATCTCCCAAGAAGACTGGAATTCAATATGGAGGTCCATCTCTAAAAGCTCGCATAATATCCTATCTCAAGAATCGGCATATAAGGTGCTCCTGAGATGGTACCTGGTCCCTTCCAGAATAGCTCACGCATTCCCATCTTATCCTAAAAATTGCTTCCGAGGTTGCTCTTCAGAAGGTAATGTCATGCATATATGGTGGGCCTGCCCATCAGCTATAAGATTTTGGTCAAAGATCTATAGATTGATCTCATTTGACATAAAGGTCCGCAGGGACCCTTGGCACGCCCTTATGCATTTGAAAATCCCTCAACTACGGCGGCCTCAACAGAAATTAGCGGATTTTGTATTTTTGGCGGCAAAACAGACAATAGCTCATTCATGGAAGAAGCAGACAATACCTTTCGGGGAGTTCAAACAACGTATGCAGGGCTTCTTCATTAATGAACAACTATCCAGCGTACTGTCTGACTCGTACGCCAAATTTCGGAAGGTGTGGACGCCATGGTGCGAACTTGAACTTCCAGATCTAAACCCCAATATTTTTCAGTTAGCATGAGACTACTATCACCTATGTCTTGCTGGTCTCATGGTTGTCGCTCTTCAAACTTCCTCTCCTCTCCCTCCTTTCTGGTTTCTTTTCCATTTTCAGACCCTCTTTTTGTGTTAGTCTACTGACTACCAGTGTCATACCTTGGAAACCAAGGAAAAAGGTACACAAGATTATCGCGGAAGAGCCCGACCTAGCTTTGAGCTGACCCTATCGAGCTAGGCTGGGCCGTTAACAAAGTCAGTTACATGTATTGTTAACACGCATGTCGGACGGTTGTCCGTGCACTTGAGTTTTAATATGATAAAGTGAATACTCGCATTCATCATGCTACATGTATATCTGCATTGTACACCCTTTGATGTTTTCTGCAATATTTTATGTACTGCTATGAAAAATTTAAAAAAATAAAAATTCTTTGTTTAAAAAAAAAAATCTGAGGGTTTAATGTCACTTTAACTATTTTGTTGATATATTTCTAATGAAATACAGTGAACTTTCTTTTGGATTATATGCATTAGGATCTGAGCACAGTTTGCACACAGACTGAATATTCTTCACAACAATATGTATTTTGGCCTTATTCAATATATGCAAGTTTGGCACTAAGTGGTGTGTCGGAATACTAAGGGCAATCTTCCCTGATGGATCCTACTTTCATAATAGACCATATCATGCGTATCTATACAGGTGCTCCATGCTGTTTGAATAGCCTACTCTGATGGTTATAAATGTTGGGATTTTGGATGCTGAATTCTTTTCCCATTTTGGGGAAACCTATACCCATGTTTTTTAGAAGTCTATATGGAAGAATAAAATAGTGATATATATTTGAATATACATTTTTATACTTAAAGGATCATTTGGTAATGACACTCTTTGTTTTTTCTCATTACACATTTCCTGCCTGCAATCTGTAGATTAAAGGAGAACTATGGGGTCAGTGTTTTTCCCCATAGTTCTCCTTAGGGTAACGGGAGGACACAAACTAGCGTCCTCCCGTTACCCTAAGCTCAGTATACCGCGCGCTACAGCTCGCGGTAAACTGAGACGCCGGAGCGGATCCCGACATGGGCGTCGGGATCCGCCCAGCTGCGTGAGTGACAGCTGGCTCTGCCTATCTAGAGGCAGAGCCAGGTGTACCCGCCCCCTCCCCCGTCCATTCCGCCAGTCAGATCGGAGAGGGGAATCCAGCCCCTCCCCCTGTCACGGCAGAGAGCCATGACAGGATCGAGAGGTGAGCGAACCCGGTATGTGTTCGCTCACCTCCCGATCTACTGAGCCGACCTGTGACAGTCTCATTGTCACAGGTCGGCTAGAACTATGAGGTGAGTGGAAATCACTCATCTCATAGTTCTCCTTTAAGGTTCCTTGCATGATGTCCTGTTTAATCTACGTTTCCCCCACTGTCATACTGGCTCCCACTGACCACCACGGCCCCTACTAACAACCAGGATCCAATCGGAGTGGTTTTGCTATGATGCTTTACCTTCTGAACCTTTTAGCCTGCAGATGGCACTGCAGTTTGAAGATAGCAGTATGCCCTTTGTCAGCCTATCATGGAAAAAAGCAGTCTTTTAATGAAAGAGACAATGGAGGAGGAGCAATTTCTTTATCAGTTTTTTGTTTGTTAGCCTTTGGTTGCAACCGTACTCTGTGCATCATGCTGTGCATAAACAAAGACATTTAGAATATTTGTTGCAGATTAATGATTAGAAAAATTAAACCAAACCAATTTATTTGAATTGCCTTTTTTCATTTCAGGGAGCTCAGTTCCTAACAGAACTTGCACCTTTATGTAGAATAACTTGCAGCGATGGTGATGAGTATACTGTTTATAGGTATGCTTTTTTTTGTGTGTGTCATAATCATTGCATTATATGTATATGAACAGCAGTTGCAAACTTTAAAAATGTTTTTAATTAAAAAATTTAATTAAATACTATATACAATCTTAAAATCATAGTGTGTTCATACTCCTTATGGGAAACATTCCGTAATGCTGGTTGTGGGCCATTTTTTTTTTTTTAAGGTTTCTTAAACTTATGTTTATCTGTTTTTAATTAGTGTATACACAATTTTTGCTTTACAAAGTAGCATTCTCTCTTTTTTTGCCAGATGCATTTTGTAAATCAATGGAAATGCATCAAAGTGCATGTCAACATGCATTGCAGCTCATGTTTATATTACTTGGTGCTTAGACTCTTAATTCAATGATCAGTTATTGAACAGATCACCAGTCGCCTGCGCTGTTCATCCTAAATTAATGTGCAATAACCGCAAGGAAATTGATTATACTTACAATGCTATGTCTCCAAACTTAGGGAAACCATTCCATATCAGTGAAATAATACACACACAATGCAAAAGAATGAAAAATACAATTGAGTCACAGTTTATAGAAAATAGCAGTCTCAGGACTCTACCTCAGGTTTTATCTGTCTCAGTGGGAGGACCAAACCAGCAGACATCATTGCAGACTGCTGAGTTTGAATGGTCCTAACAGCATTTCTAACATCTCTTTATAGTGTTAAAAGCAAAGGTTCAACAGTAATGTCCATTCCAAATTCAGGACTCAAGTAGGGCTGCAGCTAACAATTATTTTCAAAATCGATTACTTAGCCGATTTATTAAGTTCGATTAACCAGATAAAATATAAGTAATTTTAAAAAAATGGCTCCAGTGATGGACTACTAGTTTGTATTGAGATTATAGTCCATCACAGGAGCAAAAAAAGTGTGGTGTGCAATGTAGTGAAATGCAAAATTATACAGCGCAATGCAGAATACCACCAACTATAGAGGGAAACAATAAATCCCAGCAATAGTACATTATAGCTGGTGGTATTCTGCATTGCGCTGTATATAGGACTACAAATCCCAGCAATAATACATTATACAGGAACACAATGCAGAATACCACATTCATAAAGTGTATAATGTATTTCTGGGATTTGTATTCCTCTATAGCTGATGGTACCTTGCTCTGTATAATATACAGCACGATGTACCATCAGCTATAGAGGACTACAAATCCCACTATCCCAGCACTACTTTGTGCCATGTGGGGAGAAGTGCAGGCTTACTTGAGCAGTCTTCCAGCAACTTGCTTCTGAGATCGGGCCTGTCTGTTGGCGGCTGTCCCCCCACGCCTGCTCCTCCTTGCTTCATCTTCTCCCTGCGTCCCTGTGCCAATCGTGGATGCGGCCTGGAGGGGACGGGTCTGGAAGCGGCGAGCATGAGGCAGGGAGGAGCAGCAACGTGCAGCTTGTGTGGAGCCACAAGCGGGCAACTAATCGAAAGCAGATTAATCGATGATTGAAAACTTTGACAAGGTTTTCCATCATCGATAATAATTCGTTGTTGCAGCCCTAGACTCAAGGGGCAGCTCTGTTCCATTTGCTTAATAGAACACAGCAAGCTGCAAATTTTGTATTTCTCTGTAGTTGGCAAGACTGTTCTATGAATTTTGTAATACTAGTGGCATTTCAAACCCTTTAACTTGATAAAAGATTATATAAACTTTAATCTAGCAACACATTCCACCCTAAATTCACGAGTAACTGGAAATCTTTAGTCTTACAAGTTTAAAATCTACCCACAAAACTAGACAATGTTAAAACTGAATAAAATAACTTGTTTTTTCCCACTCCTTGCTCTTGGGCAGGACTATAGAACTCAATGCTAATTCCAGTGTAATATTACATACGTTACAATGTGGAAAATCAAACCATTTACTTCAATAGAAGGCTCACCTGACATAATTGGACTGAAAAAAAGCATCAAACTTCAAAAATAACTTTTAAACCAACAGCATTTCAGTTCTTCAGAATCCTACTTTTTTAAAGCAGAACAATTATTATTAACTGTTCATTTTGGTCTAGGGAGGAAAAATGTTAAATTCACCCAATCCGTGGAGCCGGCCAGCTGTGACAGCGCTCCCTCCCGCCTCTCTTCTCTGCAGCAATGTAATGTCCCTCGGCGTCCTCACGTCCTATACACTGGTGTATAGGACGTGATGACTCGCAGGACCGTAGACCGCTGCAGCGGAGGGAGAGAGAGTCCCCAGCGACCGGTCTATGAGCAAGCTGGCTCTGAGGATCAGGTAACTAACTTTTTTTTTTTCTTTCTTCAATCCCTAAACCAAAATGAGCAGTTAACCCGTGCAGTGCATGGGTAGGCCCACACAAGGGTTAAAAATTATTTTCCAAAGAGTTCTTCTTTAATAGTCAGTCTGTCTTGGTCATACTCCTAACAGATGTTTAAACTTTAAAAAGACTGATGCAGAGTCCAGACAGTGGTCTTGCCCTCCAAACAAGAACACCCATCTTGGTCATGTTGCACTAACAACCAATCTCTCCTTTTTGGGGTCTCCCACAGCCCAATTCTATGAGGAAATCCTCCAGCCTTTGACACTACTTTGCCAATGACTTGAATAATAAGTACATTGCTAATTCATCTGAAGAGAGTCTACCCAATGCTTTCACGGCAAGGACTTTTATATCAGATAGATTTGATGTTTTATTTCTTGGTCCAATACTTGTATTTACTAATGGTTGGCCATTGGGAGTGTTTTGCGGTGCAAATATGTGTTTAAAGCAATCATATCCTAAAAACAGAACAAAAAAGGTTTGCTTAATAAAAAGATAAAATGTAATAATGTTAAAGGGTCTGTCTTCCTGTCCAGGGTAGATTATCTGGCTAAATGGTCTTTGCTAGTTACTGTCTAACATACTGTCTACTATATTACTTGTTTGCTCTTACATATTTAATACATGTTCTGCTTCACAGCACAGTTGTACAAATGAATTCACATACCTTCTGCAGTGGTAGTATAATACACTATAAAAAACATAAGCCTATATCATCACATGGTACTTTCAAATGTTGTTTGAGGGATAATATCTCTGAAGGATAGTTTCATGTACTAACACTTTTTGCTGACCTGTAAGACAAACATGTTCTCTGAACATAATTGTCTATAAAGAGGTTTGCTGCATAACAAAGTTGATAGCTGGACTTAATACCACCTTGGATTTGCAATTCTTTAGTTTATTTGAACAGGGTGTACCAAGCTATCCCCACTCAAGGGTAAATTTTTTTAGACCAACTGCCTTTTTTATATGGTAGTACCTCTGCTCTCCCTCAACATTCATATGTCATGTAGAGAAATGTAGCAAGGGGATCCATCTCTTTTGTAGAACACCATAGACTTAATGTTTTTCTTTTATACTAGTACACCCATACCTTTTTTTTTTTTTTTTTTTTTTTTTTTAATTTTAGTTTTTAATTTTATTTTTTTGATCTAGTTGTATCAGAGGTCGGCTTCTAGAAGTATTTTTTTTAATTCTAGTTTTTAATTTTATTTTTTTGATCTAGTTGTATCAGAGGTCGGCTTCTAGAAGTTAATGAAAATATTCTTCCTCATCCTGAACTATTAAAAGAAAAGGTAATTATCACAGATCACTCATACACTCTCTTTTAAACTGACCATTTTCCATCTGAAAGAATTTCTAAATTGTTTGCAAACTTGTTTTAATCTTTAACTATATTTTGATTGAGTAATTGCAGCAAAGCTCTTGATCATTATGTTGTATTGATTTGTATAGGGGAGGTAAAGCATGCGATTAATTTGTTAGGTTACTTCAATATTTTGCTTTTCTTCAGAATGATAGTTTGAGACTAAAAACCAGCAACTCAGCACACAATTAATATTTCACACAAGCTTAAAGTACACTTAACTATTGCTATTTCAAATTTAACATGTACATTTATATAACCCAACTGAGTAAGGTGACTGAATTTCCTGCTTGCTTGAGATTAGCTCACTGCTGGCATCCTCAGCACCATCTTTTGGGTTTGCAGTGGTGAGATTAAATTTTTTTACACTTGCCAAGTATACACACAAGTTCTCTTTTGTAAACTGGCACTTTGGTTTTTGCATATGACAACAAAGTTGTAATGCCAGAGGTAAAAAGTTACATTCATGCTGTGGTAATACCTTAATAATTTAAAGTCAATAAATATTTTTTTGAAGATGGAAGCATGAACACTGTTGGGGTGTCCATTCACAAACTCTTTGAGTGGAGTATTTGTGTCAAAATGTAACTTTTAAAAAGTCTTCACATTTCCTTTTATATTTTGTCAGAGCATGTTTTTTTTTTAAATTGTTTTGCATCGTATTTGTAAAATGCTGCTGATGTTTGGAGAAGCTTATGACACCTATTGTTACATAGCTGGGGGTTGGGTTTGTGTGGCCTAATCATTTGAGAAGATCTCCACCCACCCAGGTGGTCATCCTGTGGGTGTGTCAAGGGCTATGGTGAGACAAAGGAAAACATTAGATGTGTAGGTGTAGATTGTTTTGCTAGGTCCTGGATACTACAGGATTAAAGAATGTGATCATTGGCTGAGAGTTTGTAAATAGATTTTGATATTTGGGCCTGGAATCTCACCCCTGTTTTGTGATCCTTGACACTGGTGGCAGTGGTGGGATTAAGTGAACTATCCAGGCCAGAGCTTCAAGGAACAACTGCTTAAAAGTCAACAAAAATTCAATGTGTGGCTTGGTATGAAGAGGAAATGGCCATACTGGGAAAACGGGCCACTCTGGACGATTAAACAAGAAGCCATTAAAAGAGCAAACCAACGAGAACGCACTTATTTCGCACTGCAGAGGGCTCAAGGGAGGGAGGCGGCTTACAATCAGCATCCAAAAACCCACAAACAAGACTTTAACCCTTTCGCTGCCAAGCCCCCCGGAACATTTTTCAAATCAGCTGGCCAAGCCATTTTTGAATTTTCTGCAATTTTTTCCTATTGATTTGATTTTCAACTGCTGCGTTGCTAGCGTTTGTAAAAGACCCCCCAAACCATATATTTTCTGAAAGCGCAGGCCCGGTAGAATAAAAAGATGGTGATACTAAATTTGTAGGCCCTGCGATAATTGCGCAAATGTTTCTCAAATTAATATTAAACCGATAAAAATACACAATTCAATTGTTAAAACACAAGTTTTTAATAAGGCGACTGATGATATTGTTGGCTTCTTCTAGGATTTTGAGAATCTGTGCCAATTATTGGAGGACCCCCAAAAAATGGGTCTGCCTATCATCCAGGGTGCATAATGGGATAACTGCTGAGGCCTTTCGAACTATAAATCTTTAAAACTTGGGCTATGAAAAGGTACCTTTCATAGCCCAAGTAGTACTTTCATACTATGCAGTTATGACAGAGTTTTACTGCACCCAATTTAGAGACATGCAATGATAGCGGGTCATTTTAAATGTATGCCCACAGGATGACTATAGCCTGTCACAGATGGCTGGAGGGAGAACAGGCTTTTACTGTTGATTTATATACTCCAGACTTTTCTAAAATAACTTTTTTTTTAGTAAATCCTCTGCAGAGATACACGAGTGGGTTAATAAAAGGAAGCCAGCCACAGTTGAGGCTGCAGTCTATTTGGCAGATTAACTTTTGTCCATAAAACCTTGTCAGTTTCACTCTCAAAGTAAATGTGCTCTGTACCGCCCCCTCTATCACAAAGGAAAATGTCATCCAGCCTTGGGATGCACTGCATGGCACTCATATCCGTGGAAAAACCTCAAACTGCACATAAATGGTGCTATGTTTGTGGTCAACTTGGACATATACCATAATATTGTGGCTCTATAAGTCCTCAGAATGTGCAGCAAAGCCCTATCCACCATGTAAATGCCTCGTCCGATGAACACAGACTTTTGCCCACATTGCCAAATATTCTGTAGAGCCCAGCTTGGCATGCAATCTTTCTGGGGTTTATGGAGTTCAGCCTTTCATTGATCAACCAAAGTCAAGTCGGCAGCATTTGGGTTGCCAGTACTTGGCGCACAAAGAGATTCCTACATCACCACTTGGGCATTATCCTGGACACCATCCAGCACAAAGGCCACCAGGAGTCTATGGGATTCAGTCTCTTGTGTCCAGCCACTCCAAACCAACTTTAGCTTGTAAAGATTGATGGGAGAACAGTGGTATGTTTCAAGGACAGTGACGCCTTTCTGACAATTGTGGACCCACATGTTGTTAGACCTGGAGCTTTTCAGCGAGGCCCAGGAATTATAATTGAACTTGCTGGTGGCACAAAGAAGGGTATACTTATAACAAATGTGCATTTGGACTATGGGCATGGGGAAAAAGTGTGCTGGGTAGGTGTGATGAGAGGTTTACCAGCATTGTTTTGGGAAATTATGTGGGTACCTTGCATTGTAATTTCATGCAGTCAGTTGAATTACCTTTTTAAATGAACCACAAGCAACCTGTGCAGACTACTTCTGGGTTCATTTCTTTGGGAGGGGAAGAGGTTGTCGCTGAGCATGTTTTATGAATGATTTTGTATTGTATTTGCAAAATGCTACTGATGTTTGGAGAAGCTTCTGCCACCTATTACCTAGCTGAGGGATGGGGGTGTGCGGCCTAAACGTTTGAAAAAATCTCCACCTAGGTGGTTTCTCGTGTGTGTGTGTGTTTTAATCTGTATATGACTATAGTTGAAGTAGAACTACAGGCAATGGAATTTGTGACCTTGTGTGTAAAAAAGAAAGTAAGATCTAATGAGGGTTATCCCACTACCAGATTGGTGCTCTGTAGTGTGACTCTCCATATTTTTATCAATGATGGAAAAGTATAGGTATTGCTGTGGCTTACATACAGGGTAATGATGATGGTGTTGTTTATCTGCCCCTTTTCATTTGTCCATTCACATAATACTTCTCTGCCTGGTGTTCCTCTTTAACCAACAGTTAAAACAGGGCTGGACCAATCAGACTATTCTAGGGTGTCAGTATGCTTTTAGGGAAGTCATGAAAGTAAGGATGACAGAGCGCTGTCAGTATTGTGTTGAATCCACTGGACCATAGGTCACACTTCAGTGACCGTGCAAATTTACCCTCCATAGAGCAGGCTCAGCTTGCAGCCCTGCCTGACCAGCATGGCTCCTGGACTTCCGCAGGCTCGTCCTCTCTGCTCTAAACCAGTATTTTGTGTACAGCCCCTGGAGACCATGCACATTGAACGCACATAAAGCCACTCTGCCACACAGTACTAGACACCAGTCACCCTGCTTACAGTTCGCCGATGTGTGTTTTAGGTTTGTATGTAGGGGTGGGGACTTTAAAAAAAAAAACCCAAACAATTTTTACATTTATTTTGTGACTTAACTTTATTGCTATCTCGTATGGGCTTAACTATCCCGCTATGTGATCGCAAAGAGGATGTTACAGTTCCTTTTTCTGGGAGACATCAGGGGTCTTAGATTGGGTTTCATCAGCTTCTCCTCTGGTCACAGCAGCTAGAGAAATGACAAAGTGAAATTGAAACTGATGTAATACATGTCATTTCTGGGTTCATTGATTGGAGATCAGCCTTTGGAAGTATGCTGACCACCCTCCAATCGAGGTACACAGACCTACCATGCTGCTCCCAGGTCTGCACAGAGGAAAGCAGATCCCGGGATAGCAGTCAGCAGAGGGGGTGGGGTTTACACGCTACCCAGCTCTATAGCTCCCCGAAGTCTTGTACGTGACAGTCATCAATGGCTGTGATCTTGGTATAACCACTTCAGGACAGCACCGTTTATATATACATATGGCGGTCCTGAAGTGGTTAAAACATTGCAGTGGGTTGGCTCTTGAGGATTTATGAAAATATCAAAATGTTTTGATGGGATCCTAGAGGAGTGGACATTTTATAGGCAGACTGCATTTCATATGTGGGCATTACCTAAGACTCACCTTAGGTAATGCCCACATATGATGTCAAGCCTCCATGACAAAGAACTGAAATCAAATAAATGAAAGTGTATGGGGTAGGGACATTAATGCTGGGGAATATAGGGCTAGATGATGCTGGATGTCCTCCAGCCAGGAAATGAGGCAGGCTCTGTGACTTGCTGCAGCTTCTAAAGGTGCCCATACACTGCACGATTCTCGTACGAGAATCGTGCAGTGTATGGAAGGCGTGCAGCCGTTTCTAATGTACAGTCGCACGACTTTTGTACATCGAGCATGTTGGAAAACCAGAAAGGTTTATGGTTTTAAAAGCGCCAAGGACAATCCTTATCCCTCCTGGGGAAGAAATCGTAAGCACATATGCAAGGTGCAGCCTCAAAACAGTCAAGGGTACTGGAACATCTAAAAAACACAAAAGAAGAGGCGCCTTTCCTGGTGCAATATCATTTAATCCAAAAAGACAGGCATAAAGGTGAATTGACAGGTACTCACTATGTTGAAGATAAAAACAAGCCGTTGGACAATATGACCAGAGCAATAAAAAGATCCGGATAGCGTGTCCTGTGTAAAGCACTGCTGTGTCGACGCGTTTCCGGGGCACGTCCTGATGAAGGGGCGTGCCCCGGAAACGCGTCGACACAGCAGTGCTTTACACAGGACACGCTATCCGGATCTTTTTATTGCTCTGGTCATATTGTCCAACGGCTTGTTTTTATCTTCAACATAGTGAGTACCTGTCAATTCACCTTTATGCCTGTCTTTTTGGATTAAATGATATTGCACCAGGAAAGGCGCCTCTTCTTTTGTGTTTTTTAGATGTTGGAAAACCAGCCGAGAATCGTACGATTTTCGGCTGGTTTTAACATGATCAAGAGATCACTGCTGAACGGGCCGGTGTGCGCACTCGCACACTGCCCGTTCAGCATTGCAGTCATCGGAAACCCCCCCCTCAGGGGGGGACATGCTTGCGATGATCGCAAGTACGATCTGCCTGTCCAAGATGGGCAGATCGTATGTTTTTAAAAAAAATATTTTACAACCCTCGCAAGACAAAAGTCTTGCGAGGGTTGTAGAGTGTATGGGCACCTTTATACACACTGTGAGAAGACCACATTGTGCAGTGAAATCACTGTAAGCAATTTCAGTAGAGGAGAGGAGCCTGTACAACTGTGCAAGGCTAAAGGAAAGGTTGGAGTTTTAATAATTATTATTGGGGAGGCAGCTCTGACATGCAGAAATCAGTCTGCCACCACACAGACAAAAGTGTGCAGAACAAGGCTTGGTAAGTTAGTAGTGGGAAAGATCAGCTGCAGGGAAACCACAGACGATACTGGTGAGTATTCCCTTTGCCTTCTTTAAAATCTGTGCTTGTTATTCCCCATGCTCAGCAGCATATACATTTCCTTTGCTCTTCCTCTGATGTATTTATTGTACTTCAGTAAAACGTTGTTTTAAATGCTTGATGTACCTATTAATAACTTCCATTTGGTAAAATCAAGTCACTATATTTTCTTTTTTTATTGTAGCCAACAGGGGAAGGTTACATTGCTGTTGTACTGCCAAAATTTGAAGAGAGCAAGACTGTTACAGAAGGCCTCCTTTCCCAAAAGCAGTATGATGAGCTGTTGCTTAAAAGGACATCATTGCCTACAGACGTCTCTTCAGAAGTGTAATGGGCTTGTGTCGTCTCTAAAGATGTAGCTGGAAAGAAAACGGACCACTATTTATGAACTGTAGTAAAACTGTTCTCAGTCCTTAGTCATTGTCATTTACATCCATGAAATATGGTCTGTTGATATTAACCTAGCTAAGAACTTTAATTCTTCATCATTAAAAACAACTCAAATGAACACCCTAAGGCCTCATGTGCACACAACGCAAGAGCAAAATTGTATATTGCGTATATACAATCCCAGAATGCATAATTCGTAATAGAAATGTTAATGAACTGTATTGTGTGTGTATACGCGTGTAAAATGCGCAGAAATACATTGCCTGGACGCATCTTGTGTCTATTCTGTTTTTACGCAGCACAAATATATGGCTCTATACGCAGCTATGTGTATGGAGCCATTTATTTGCATATGGCCTTATACAGGAAAGCTGCTTCATACCATAAGAAGTTGTAATGTTATAAAAAAACTGACAGATTTTACAAAATGCTAAAGTAGAATTAAACTCTCAAACTTGTTTTCAATAATGAATCCAGATCAAACAATTATACATTGCCCAGCTAAGCAATGCGTTACATTTTTGGCCAAACACTTACAATCATCATGTTTCTGAACAGCTGCTTCCAAGTCTCTCAGCTTTGCTTCCCTGAACTTGCTGTCCAGTGCAAGATCACAAAAGAAAAGCAGACTCCCAGCAACTGTTCATCTACTAGCTTGGAGGAGGGAGGAGTAGTTTGATATGCTGTGTTTGTGGAGATGCGCGTGCGCACACAAGGGTGACTGCTTTGCACTCTGCTTGAGAATGGAGGCACTCAAAAACAGGAAATCGGGGTCAATGCTTGGTGGACCATCTGCTTCTGCATGAAACTAAAACTTTTAAACATCAAGGAGCAGCATCCATTGTAAGTGATTTCATCAGCACTTGAAATTAGCTTAAAATCCTTTTGACTTTGATACCACTTTAACTACTCGAGTCCCAGCTGTCATGCAAAAATGGCAGCTTGCCTTAGTGGCTACTGGGGGACCTCGGTGGCTGTCTGGACCTGAAATGATCAGTTTCTGATGCTTCTAAAAGCAAGCAAATGTAAACGGAAAGTGTCAGCAATCTGTTTACATTGGTGGTGTAGTGATGGCATGGCACTTCCTCTGTGTACGGTGCTGTTACAGCCCTGTCTGGCACCTCCCTGCAGCAACATACTGCTGATTGCAGCCAGCAATGGGCCCAGCTGCATAGAGGTCTGAATCTGGTCATTGGCGATCCTTGAAAAAAAAACCAAGGTGTAATAAAAATAAATGTTTTTTGATTTTTTTAGAAAAAATGAAAGCTACAGCATCTACATATAATTTATATATAAATATCTACATTTATATCCCCAAAATATTCCCTCCCCAGTTCACACATGTGAAAAGGTTGCTGGTGTGTTAATTTGTGCTCCCCATCAACCCATTAATCTTAGCTTATGTGATGCTAAAAATGTATGCACACGTTTTTTTCCCCCTCATTACTACGCAATTTAGTGTCAAAAGAGGAATAAAGCTCTTGTAAAGTAAAATGCATATATTCACTTTGAGTTTTCCCATTCTAATAAGTTACTTACAAGTTGCACTAATGTGATATTTTAATCAGTGGATTATATTTTGAGATGAATATATGGAAGTGTGCAAATTAGATAAACCCCCCCGGAAAAATATTATAGTAAATATGCCCTTTTTTTTTCTAATTGTTTTTCTATTGCCAATAATAAACACAAGGATATAAAAATATATGTATGCAAATTTACTACCATATTGGGCAGCACAGTGGCGTAGTTGTTAGCGTGTCTGCCTTGCAGCACTGGGGGTCCATGGTTTGAATCCCAGCCAGGTCACTATCTACAAGGAGTTTGCATGTTCTCCCTGTGCTTGTGGGGGTTTTCTCCGGGTACTCCGGTTTCCTCCCACACTCCAAAGATATGCTGGAAGGTTAATTGGCTCTCGTCTAAACTGGCGTATGTATGCATGCATGTGAAAGAGGGACCTTAGATTGTGAGATCCTTGAGGGTAGGGACTGATGTGAATGTCATCTGTGTGGGCGCTGCGTAACTTGTCAGCGCTACATTAATAATAATAGTAAATGAAACCCTGTTTTTAAGCAAAATGGTGCTTGCCACGTTGCACATGGCACATCAGCCTTGTGCTATAATCCTGTCATTTCCCTAATCATCTGCCAGGACAACACGAGAGGGCACCACCCACCTAAACAGGAAACTCAAGACTCACACATTAAAGGGTTATATAGCAAGCAGTAGATATATCAAAAACTTTTAAAAAGGGTTTAAACTTACCTTTTGTCTTTGCCACGCGCTCCCGTCCGAACATCTGAAGAGTCTCGGGCAGCTGCAAAGGATCTTGGGGCGGTGTGTGTGTGTATATATATATATTTTTCTAGGCCGTAGCGCAGGGGCCATACCTGGACACAGAAGGTTTCCTAGAGCAGTAACCTGAGAGCCTATGAGAAAGGTGGGTAGGGGAATTTTTTTGTACTTGCTTTCGGATCCCCTAGAATAAATTTACTTTTTTCTCCAAAGTTTACTTATTCCCTAGTTGGGATGACAACTATCCCCTCTTGGTTACATGGGTCTAGTTGGGCTTTTCATCCCCTGGGCATCGGGAAGGTGATGTGAATAGTCAGCTTTTGCTTCTTTATTGGAGAACTGGAAGGTTCTTTCTCTGTACAGTATATACACAGTAAATCCCTATAGTATTTGAATCAGGAAATCTTTCAGGCGTAAGAATATAAAGACCAGATTCCTGTTGCATGTGACAAACCTAGAAGCAGAAGATGTGGAGCATGTTGTTTCAAGTTTCCAAATTCTTTTAAGAAGTATTTGTCCGCTATGTATTGATAAGTTCATGGCCAAAGAATCCCCAGTGCTTTTTAAGGGATTTAAGTCATCTTTATCCTTTCAGTCCTTTTAGATTGCCATTACAAGATTTAATTACTCAGCCCACTTCTTTCTCTGTGGGTCAATCAACTATTCCATCTGCCTTATCTGTATGTTCATCCCCTAATAGGTAAGGACGTTGCATTTCCAATTCTTCCAGTGAATGAGAAACATTTTCTGCAGAGAAGTCTACTGAAGACAAAATATGGAAATATCCTTTGTCTGCAGAAGAAGAAGGGGGTTACTAAAGTCAGATCAGGTGACTGGGAATCCAGAATTAACCCAAGCAGTTGTCAGTGCATGATGAAATGTGTAAAGGGTTACAAGAGAGGAACTTGCATACCGCAAACACTAAAGAAATCTATTATGACATGCATGTAATTGGCAAAAAAATAGGATTTTGGTACTCACCGTAAAATAATTTTCTCTCCGTTCATTGAAGGACACAGGGAACAGATCTAGGATCATGTACTGTAGGTAATATCGCCACCTGCAGGAGGACGCTGGGCACAAAACTAAAGACCAATTACAGCCTACGGGCGGCGCCCGCTGGTGGCCAAACCCTCCACCTGCTGACAAGTCTCCAGTTAGTAACAAGCAGTTAGGAGTACACACCCACACAGAGGGGCGGGACCTTTGTCCTTCAATGAACGGAGAGAACATGATTTTACGGTGAGTACCAAAATCCTATTTGCTCTTCCGTTCATTGAAGGACACAGGAAACCGATCTAGGATCATGTACTGTAGGGACGTCACAGAGCAGTACCAAAAGAGGGGTGGGCCAAAGGAGCAACAAACCCAACTGCGGTCCGGGGGGCGAGTTCCAGCAGCACCAGGGCATTTGTGTCCCCTGCGCAGCTGTCTGGCCTGGTGAAGGTGCCTGGACTGCGGATGACCCGCGTTCTCTCCTGTGTGGTATGTATGGCGCTGCGTGTGACCAAAGGGAGACCATGATCTGCCTGGTCTCCCTTTGGCTTCCCATCCCCCCTCCGTCATCTTTCTGAGGGGAGCTTTGGGGTGTCGTGGCCCTGTGGGGCCTTGACGGTTCCTGGCTGGCCTGAGGGAGTAGCTCAGGCTCCCTGGGGGATGCGGTTCGCGGCGCTTCTGGGTCAGGCTGGAGCTTGGTCGTGCGTGCGCCGCTAATTGAGCCCCCTGCTTCTGTTGCAGCCATCTCCGGAGGCTGCCGTTTTTGGTGTGGGTTATGGCGCCCTCTTCCTGACGTCACTTCCGGTGCGTCGCTTCCCCGGTCCCTGTAATAGCGCGTCAGCCGTCCGCATCAGTCTTTCATGTTGGCACGCGGTTGGGTGAGGACGCACTGGGAGCCAGGTGCTGTAGGAGGGTTGTCTGCCTGCGGGGGGACGGTTACTGGTGACAACCGCGGTGGGGGGCTGTGCCTGCTAGGGACTACCTATTTGCCTGCTGGCTCTGTAGTGGCAGTTATTGCCCGGGCATGGACTGTGAGGGACGGACTGATAAATCTTGTATAATAATAGAAATCTGAAACATACAGTCTAGGGAAAAGCACCCTTCATACCCGAGACAGCTGGAGCAGTTTGCTCAGGAACAGTTGGCCAAACTATCTTATGGCAGGTGCAGAAGTCTCAGCTGAGAGCTAAAGAAAATCCCTTGTTTGCAGTGATCGCCACTTAAGGTTGTGCAACAACATATTAGTTTAAAAGATCTCATTGTTTTGCCCATGCCATTTTTTAAAATGTTGAATCAAAAGCAAAGTTACAGCCCCATAGACTTCTATGGGGCTTGTTTACCTTCATCTCCTGGCCAATTACTTTGGTTGGTCGGTTTCAAGTTATTTCAGAGAAAATTGTGGGGGGTTTTCGTCAAGTGGTATGAACAAATTTGTCTGTGTAAACCTACTGTATAATACATTTATAAATAACGGCAATGCTTTGCAATAATTTAACTTCTCAAGAAGCACATCCTGCATATGCAAACAGCAAAATATGGCTGCAGTCTAAATATCTGAAAATGTAGACTGCAGTCTTATTTGCTGTGTGCATATGTAGGCTTTGCTTCTTGATAACAAGTTGGCACCCTTCCGGGTTCGAATATTCTCAGCCGAGTGGAGCTAGTAGCCAACCAGCTGCAAGCTCCGTTTGGGGATTCTGACAGTTGCTGCTGTCAGGATACAATAGAAACAGCAGAGTATCCCTCGATCACCGCATGCGAGCGTTGGAGGAATGCGTCCTATTTTTTCATTCAGCCCGCAGTGTAAACGGAAAAAAAAAAAAAATAATAGGGAATGGTGTATGCCTAGCTCTAGTGAATGTGGTGGGTAGACTGGCAAAATAGCAACAACCTCTTTCTAAGCTTACATTACGTTCTCTATACACTTACAAGATGTTCTTGCAGTCAGGCTTTGTACAACACTGGAGGAGCCTTAGTTGTTCGAAGTACCACACTTATCTCCACAGGTAGACAAAGAATGGAGAATGTAAGACCTATGTCAAGCTGTCTGAGACTCCTGCAGTAGCAGATTGGACCTTGTTCCTTGAGGTCCCTACTGATTGTCAGACACCGCCACTAAAGGGAGAGTTGGTATTTGATGATTTGATGTTCAATCACAATGAAATGTGCAAGGGTGAATATATATATATATA